>NC_056739.1:1216529356-1216626856 GCF_019279795.1 Protopterus annectens
TTCCACTGAGATCTTTTTTGGATATTCCACACTTTTTGGTATATTGCAGGAGTGATAGATACCTTGACCCTGTGGATTTATTTTCCAAAGCATTCATATCTGATGTGCATCTTTGTGAAATGCATTGAATTTGGGCAGCTAAAAGAATTTACTTCCTTTCAGTCTTAGTTTTCCTAGTTTACGAGAGGCCATTCTTGGACCATTGGATAACCATACTTAGTCTATAAGACAGTGACAAGATATAATACAACTGTGTTGTGACATCTATGAGAGATGCTTTAATTACATCATCAAGCAAAGTGCAGGAAGCTGTAGAAGGCCTAGGTCTGTCAGAGACACTGGGTACTCCTGGCACCTGTAGAAGGGATTAGGGCTGGCTGGGTTACTGTGTAATCCTGGTATCTGTAGAAGGGATTAGGTCTGGCTGGATCACTGACAGTTAATATTATGTTAATTAGATGTAATAGTCGGTATAGCTGCCTCTTTTTCAGCTCTTAACTAGATAAGACTGCAGTATTCCATAAAGATGAAATGATTGTGATCCACTTTTTCATGGCAGGACAAAATCTGAATTCTTCCTGCCAAGCTAAAGTATGACTATTGGACAAGTTCTCCTTTTTTGCAGACTGATGTAGGCTTTTCTGAAGAGAATGACCCTTACAAATGGAAATGCCCTCATGCTCCCTTTATAAAAATGTGGACCACTACCTCAGTTTACTAATCCAGAGATATTGCCCTAGCCTTCCATATAACACTGAAAACAGCATGTTAATCACAACCCTTCATCAATGTTAAGCACCTTCAGTATTTGCAATTAAACCCCATTAACTTCTGCATTCTGTCCATAGTGATACTTTCTAATCCCTGCACTTACCTCGTCTATAGATATGAATCCTTCCCTGAAGATGCTTCTAGGACTTTCTCCTCAGGGGAAGGCATGGTCACCATATTCAGGTGTTCCAAGCAGTACTCCTTCCACCTTTCAGGCAATGCTTCCATTAAACATCATCATTTCTCTTCACTTGCTGATAAAAATCTGGAAAATATCCCAATTTACTGTCTTGAGTCACTGGTTGATTTGCTGGAACCTGTTTAAGGGCATACAGGCATCATCCTCCATAGGCTCACCATAATTATCCCCAATGAGGCCCTTGCTCTGTTGAGTGGCACAGCTTCCACCTTGGTGGCTTGTTGCTACCTGTCTGTCAGATGTGGTCTGGAGATATTACATGGAATTTCTCTCACTTTGCCTGATAGCTTCACTCACTGCTGGTAGCCACCAGTAGGCAAGGTTTATGTCAAATAATCATAGACATGTACCATTATTATTAACACCTAAACCTTAACATCATCATTTCAGTAAAATAAAAAAAAGGCTTTTATAATGAAGATCGACCCTCACTAACTTCACCTCTAACTGCTTGACCACTTCAGCTGGATATGATAAGTTCTTTTTGGAAAAGTTTATCATCTAATGTGAACGCCCTTGATTTAATAAGTTGTCATACATACTCTTATACTTGAAATATGAAACAAGTTTTCTTTGTGTAGCCAAAGCTAATTTACAAACCTCATCTTCAGAACTACACTTGATACTCTTTAAATCTAAACAAACAAACAAAAAAAATCAGTCTTACTAAACGGTAAAAATGAATTTCAACAAAATGTGCACCTTATTATATGGGCTTTAAGAGAAACGTTATAAAACGTTCAGCTCAAGTAGGTTAACTGTAGATGCTGATCCTTTCCAAATGGATTTTAACACTATGATTGAGAACTTTTTATATAGGGGCTTTCCAGGTGAACTGGTCAATGCAGTTAGAGATGATGTTCTTCAATCTATAAGCCATATCAGACACCAAACAAGACTAATGATGCATCCTTTTAGGTTCATAGGTTCATAGGTTCATACTAGGCTATCTGCCCGAGGGCATTTACAAGCCTAGCCCATAAAGCTTTTCAGCTCATGTTATGATGGAACAAAGATGTTTAAATTTTCTGTTTACTTACTGTCTTTATTTCAAGTAAATTAAGAATTCACTTTACAAAAATGGAAAATTCTTTAACGTGATGAGAAAATTAAGAATATTGTGGGCAAATTTTATTACTAAAAGGGATTTCAGACTTAAATCTTTATTGGAAGTCCCTACTGAAAAAATGTTGCAAATCAAGTTAACCTGCTACCAATCTAAAGGCTGCTTTTTCACGTAAGACATGTAAGCAATGCAGATTTGCTGCCACTTCTTTTTACTACATCCACTATGAAGCTCCTGGTGTTTTTAATTGTACCACTACTAATGTCATATATGCTGCACACTGTATGACCTGTTATGCACTTTATGCTAATTCAAGAAGACACAAAACAGTCTTTTTAAACATTTGGTATCTTGTTCTAATGTTAAAAGGTTTCTTTTTATGTTGTAGATGACGGTATTGGATAAGACTGGTAGGGATTTGATTAACCTTTTAGACAGTAGAGAATACACATGGCAAATCATTTAAGTGCTAATATTTTTCTTGGTTTACATGAGCACTTGAATTTTAAGTGAGTGTTAAAAACAGGCTCTGAAACATTGAATTACTATTGATTTTTTATTTTGAGGGTATTGATTATGTACTGTTTATTGACTGCATTTGTATTTTATTAGTTGTCTAAAGAAGTTCTGTTTTATAAGGAGTGTAGAAATTGTGTACTTGTCCTATTTTGCTTTAATAAAAGCTTGGTTCACTCTTCATTAATGGAATTTGCCTTTTATTCCTTTACATACTTTTTGGTTCCTGCACTGGTATGGACATTTTTTAACTAACTCCATGATGATCTTTTAAGTTCTGCTGCATCATTTCCACCCCCATGAAACCACAGCTACCCAGGGTTTTACTTATATTTACTAACATCCACAGACCACACAGTATCTACTAGGACCACATATAATGGGACATTTAAGAATAAACCACCAGGGTGGTCTACCCACAGACATAAACTGTACAGTAAAAGGAAGGAACATCACTAAAGGACTCTACCAATAAAATTAGTAAAGAGCAAAAAATTATCATTAGGAAAGTCAAAGCCAAACGTGACCTGAAAATAGCAGCAGAAATCTTGGATAGTTACAAATTATTCTTCAACAATGTAACTAAGAAATAGCATCCAACAATACCGCGAGCTAGTCCATGAGCTAGTTCACAACAATAATACTAATTCTGCTACAAAGAAAATTGCTGACATACTAGACAATAAAGTAAGTGCTAACTTTACCCTAGTCACAGAAATTCCATAAATCCATATGTTAGAACATCCTCCAAGATTCATCATGGATCAAACCATAACCACCATCTTGAGAGCCAAAATTACTATACATCCATGGGTTCCAATAATATTCCTGGATGCCTACTACTAGTGCCAAATATGTCCTATCAGAGCCTCTGCTAAACCTTTTCAACATAACCCTTTTTCACTGAGAATGTTCTTAAAGCACAGAAGATGGCCAGTGTAGTGCACTTACACAAATGGACCCATCTCTGACCCAAGTAACTGCAGTTTTTTTTAAAGTTTTTAGCTTCTGGTATTTAAGCTCCATGTTTCAATGGGTTTCTGCTTGTTTGCACGTCGTGCAGCACTGTGCACAGCTGCGCAATTGTGCGCCATAGCTGGACAGATAAGTGTGACAATTTTCCCCTTAGCTACAGCTCATCTTTAGTACTTTTCCAGTTTAAGAAATACTACTAATGAGCTGTGACCTATTAAACCACAAGCAAAAAAAAAAAAATAAATAAATTTAAAAAAAAAACAGCAGAAATATCCATTTACTGAGCACCTCCTTGATCAGTCCTGAAAAGCCCCCCCTTGTGACAACAGTCTTCAACCTAGCATTATGACAGTTGGACTACCCTTGTTTCTTCTGCCAACCTTGTTTTCTTGGGTCTCCTGAGGCAGTGTAGCAACTGCCTCATGTACACTTACAACCCTCTACTAATAACTCACTCTAGTACAGTGTGAGAGATGTATGTAAACCAAAAATCTTGAATCCCTGCTCTCTCACACTCTAAACAGCAACACTGAAGAGGTTGTCAACCCACACACCACTACTCATGCACACAGTACCACTACTCATATATGTAATACACATCAAACACATAAAACAACATACATGGAGGTTCTTTCAATAAACTTGCCAAAACACTAGAGACCTCCAAACACAAGACTGGTTCAACTAACACAGTTCCCATGACTCATAGCAACACCAGTGTCTCACATACCAGGCCCATAAGGTGTAGCACTCAAAAAACAAATTTTCTTGTCATTAGAGACTCCATAGTAAGACACACAGATGTCCCACTCATCAGGTTAGACAAGGAGAAAGTCACAGTCATCTGCCTGTCCAGTGCCAGGATTCATGAGATCATGCATGCACTCAGGTCTCTCAGCAACAGGTACCATTATGATGACTCTGTCATAGTTCATGTTGGAGTGAATGACCTGAGATGTACCTCACTGGACTATAAAAAGAGAGAAATTGTTGAGCTCTCTGACTATGTGTCCCACTCAGGTATGTCTCTAGCCTTGAGAAAAATACTACCCTCACCTAGAATGATGCCACAGTATAAACAAAAAAATTATTGATTTCAATAATTGGCTTAGTTTTTGGCATCATTCAAAGGGGATCCAATTTTTGTCAGAATGGGAGGCCATGGTCGACAAACCACACTGCTTTTACCAGAGATGGTTTGCACCTGGCACCAACAGACTTTCAGCTACTGGCAAAGGCTGTTGCCTCTGCTACAGTGCCTTTTTTAGGCAGGGTTTCAAAAACAAACTTACTGACATGAAATTTGCCTATTATTAAAAAAAAATTATAAGGGTTATGCTGCTAAACACTAGGAGTTAAACCAAAAACTGCACACCCTGGAAGCACTTCTATCACTACAAGAAGAAGATGTCTGTGCAGTCACAGAAACCTGGTTCAACACCTTAGAGAATACCCTGGCCTTGCAAGGTTACAATGTCTTCCACACCTTCAGACTGCAAAACAAATGTGTGAGAACCAAAGGAGGTGGTGTTTCTATCTATATTAGAGATAAATTCACCTCCCGTCTAGTTAGACTGGACAACTCCATGGAGTTACTCCAAGTTCAAGTTACTGTGGATAAGACCCCCATTCAAGTCATAGCTAGTTATAGATTCCCCTCCATGGGTCATGATTCACATGAAGCCTACCTGACCAAACTGGAGTCAATCCAAATATTGCCAAACACTCTGGTTATGGGGCATTTCAATTCCCACCATCAACTGGGAAACCTACTCTAGTCCTAACTCACTAGCACAAAATTCCTTGACTTTGTTAACTCAAATGCCCTAGAACAAATTGTTCAAACCCCGACAACAGGAACAAACATAGCAGATCTGGTCCTCACTAACATGACAAACAGATGAACTGCCACAACTGTCGGACACTCATTAGTTAAATCTGACCACAAAGCCGTCACCTTCGAGCTGGCACAAACACCAGGACTCACAAAAGGGCGAAGTCAGATTAAAAAACTTCACCAAGTCAAACTATACCCTCCTAGGGGAAGGTATAAAAGCATTCCAAGCCCCATCCCCAGCTGGAAGTGGTAACTACATAGAAGCTTATACTAAAGCCCTGTGCAATCACTTTCATAAGTGTATAGACTCAGCTGTTTCAGACATAGAATCAAAGCCACAGCCCCAAATAAAAACAAGCGGCCCAAGTGAACATCCAACATCAAAAACTTTACAGCAAAAAGTTGCTGTCCAAGAAAATAGAAGCAAGGCGCCAACAATGGAAAAGCACCCTTCTCAGCCTCAACAGGCAAATAAGACAACATGTCAAATCCTCTTAGGGCATCTTTGAGAAAAACGTAGCAAGCACAGACAAGGATAACCATAAGGCCTTTTACAGCTATGTACGTGGCCTAAAAGGTTGGATCCAAGCATGTGCTGAACTTGTGACTAATGGTATCATACACACTGGCCCCCCAGAGATAACAAACCTGTTAGCGAACAGATTTGGTGAAAATTTCACTCCCTTATCCCCTTAAAACTTATCACAAACATTGCTCCCAACTTTCCACCCACCCTACATTTCTGAAGAGCAGATCATTAAAGCCTTGTCCTAGGCAAAAAACACAACCTCTATGGGACCAGACGGCATCCCATGCTGTCTTCTAAACAAGCTAAAATATGAAATAACATCACCATTAAGTACCTTATTTAATCATTGCCTAATCACAGGCTTTGCTCCTGAAGAATGGAGAACAGCAACAGTTATTCCCCTCCACAAAGGTGGCATAGCAGCAGACCCATAAGTCTGACCAGCCTCATCTGTAAGGACATGGAATGCATCATTATGGACTTCATTAATAAAAACATAGGTGACCTCCAAACCCTGGATCCAAGTGAATTCAGCTTCATCAAGTGCAAATCCTGCCTGTTAAATCTGTGCTTGATCTGCCACCCCTTCACAAAACTAATAGCCTCACAAACTCATGTAGTAATAAATATTTACCAGTAAATAAACAAGACATGCTATGGTGACAGTTTTATCTCCCAAGACCATTGACAAGGGCAAATCTGTGCACACAGCATACCTCGATTTGGCAAATGCTTTTGACACATTATCACACTCAGGCATCACCAATAAACTTAGCAAACTGAATTTAAACCCCTTTGTTGTATGATGGCTTGCCAACTGGTTCACAAACCGGACACACACTATCAAAGTGGGTAACTCCACATTAGCTAGCAGACCTGTCACCAGCAGGATGCAACAAGGGTCAGTGCTGACCCCTTCTGTTTGGTATATACTTCTCAGAAGTTCAGGCTAAAACTAATGGGTTATGGCTGATCAAGTTTGCAGATGACTGCAAACTAGGTGCAATTACTAAATCCCCAAATTATGTCAGTATACTTCAGGAGGGTCTTATGCAAACCAACGACTGGTATCTTAATCATAGTCTCAAACTGAATGCAAAGAGATGCATCATCATTCCCTTTGCCAAAACATTGTCCCTTCACACTATCAAATCAACAATACCCTAAGTACCTATGAAGTGGTAAGGGATCTGGGATTATAAGTTGACTGTGGCCTTAACTTTGACCACCATGTATCTACTGTAGTAAGGAAGGCTTTCTACATAGCACACATGGCATAACCCCTCTATAATCATCACTAATCAGGCCCATAATTGAGTATAATTCCCCTTTTGGCATGTACTGTACAAAGCCCCTGCAGCAGTTGGAGAGAACTCAGAGGATTCCAACAAAGAAGATCAAGGGACTCCAGCACATGTCTTACACAGATCAACAAATGCCCCTGTCACTATACTCGGTATCATATAGACTTCTTAAGGGAGACTTATGCCTGGCTTACACAGCAATCTCAGACCCAGATCTAATGAATTTGCTGCACATCTGTAAATCAAACAGGACTAGAGCTACCCATCCCAGGGACCTAAATAAGGCCTGTGACTTGACTTTTGCCCCCCCATCCCCCCATTATTTGTGGCTTTATCCTGATTTCTTGCTCTAAAAGACTTAGTTGTAACTTGGGTATAGTGAATGTGCCTAGCTACACGCTTGCATGCAGCTTGGTCTAAGCCTTGGAAATAGCAGGTGTAAAGAAAATTATCTTAAAATAAAGTCTAAAACATGCAGTAATGCAAAATTTTGAAAACAAAGCTGCTTCACAATTTATAGCATAGACAGAACCCCTCTACAGACTGATTCAGTCATCAGAGGGCTTGGTGCCTTCGTTCACAATTCCTTGTCTTTTCATCACCATGCCATAACAATAGTCAGGAAAATCATTCTATCTGCCCCAATAAATCTCTAAAGGTATTTCATCTAGAGCAAAAGTTATCCTTCTTCTCTACTCATCCCTTATGAGACCAATTATCAACTATATTTCTTGTTTTGGCATGTATTTGGTTAAACACAAAAGACAGCATAAAAGACTCCAGAGTTTCCTAGTTAACTAGATTAGAGGCCTGCAGACCCCTGGCTACAAATCCAGACTTGAATCCCTATCACTGTGCTTTACATCTTATAAAGGTCACCATAGTGATTTGTGTTTAACATTCGGGGATGTGAAAGATGCTTCCCTTCTTGATCTGTCACCCCTTCACAAAACTAATAGCCTCACAAACTCATGTAGTAATAAATATTTACCAGTAAATAAACAAGACATGCTATAGTGACAGTTTTATCTCCCAAGACATACCCCATTTCTGAAATATACTAACTATTCATATTAAACAAGTAAAACCCTTGCCACATTTAAGGCAAAACTTAAAAACTGGATGGTCATCCACAAATTCTCCCCAGGCCTATCTTATGTCACCCTGATGGAGGCAGGGAGTGCCATATGAAACTGTCTGTTGACAAGTCTTTAACAGCCCTTTGAGTAATGAGTCTTGTAAATCCTTTGATTCTGTGATGCTGTGGAGATGTTGCAGTTGTAGTAGCAGAACACAGCTCAGCAAAATAGACTGCAGGGTTGTACAGTTTCTCTCCATAAATACAATGTAAAAACTCTACAAAAGCAGACATTCAACCAGTCAGTGAGATACGTGATATTCATGCTTTGGTATTAGTAACCTTGTTGACTGTATCCCTGAGTAAAGGTCATGTTCCTGCAGGTCCTCACTTGCTGTCACAACAAATATTGGCAACCTTCAACTTCTTGCTCCAGCATCATATAGTGAGGTCTTGAATGGAATTGATTTGGACTCTGTCCCTGACCTCACCAGTTATACTGGAGAAGCTATGGGCAGCTATGGACAGTTAAAGAGATACATAGACACACAGAGTGAGAGAATGAAGGTAGATAGATAGTTAGATATAAAACTGTAACACATAAAACATTTTGGCAGTTGATGCTCCTAAGTACCTGATAGTAATTACTTCCAAAATAAAAAGGTAACCAGATGTGAATTTTACCACAACACACTGCAACAGCTATGTGCATGGAGATGTGAATTTTCTGAAGCGTTAATTACTAATTTAAGTAACTGTACTGAATATTTAAATCAAACTTGGAGGGGAAATATGAATTTATAAGTGAAGCATGGTAAAAGTTTATTTTCATTAAACTATAGTACACCCTAATTTGCTATACAGTGTACACAAAGCACTGTCTTGGTTTGTAAAGTTCAACAAGAAAAGTAGCTAGGAAGCATACTGATTTCACAGCTAGGAGTTTGAATCTCAGTCCATCCCAGCTGTTTATATAGGGGCAAAATTTTATTTCATGATATACTTTGTGGCCTTTCATGTCATGGAACTTGGTGGCGCTCCTTACTATGGCATTTATAGTAATCAGCTGTGTGAACACCATGTACTTACTGATCCTAACACTGTCTAACACTGTCTGTTTTAACACTATAAGATAATATCATGTCAAAGTGGACATCGTTAAACACTTAGGACTTGAAAGAAATGAAATCACTACCATCCCAGAAAAGGATCATGCAACTTTACATTGTTTCTCCAGGTTACTAATAATATTATTCAGTTGGTCTCAAATACCTGTTGGAATCACCTGGCATAAGATTTCTTTGGAATGCACCTGTTGTAAATCTATCTCTGTTGCACAGACCAAACAAAGTATCGATAACTGCTTAGCAAGATTAAAAAATAGATATTAGTGCAAAATTATATGAACTTTGAAGTAATCTGATTTTAGAAGGGTTTCCTAGAAAGCAAAATGGGTGCATGGTTGTAGAACCCATGATGTGTATATACAGTGAACTTTAATTCATTCTGCTCTAGATCACAAAGAGAAGAGCAGACTAAAAGGAAATATAAATACGAAATAAAATAATAAACACTATCTTTAGAAAAGTAGATTTCCTAAAAAGCAAGTGAAGTGAAATTAAAGGAAACAAGAACTTCTGTAGGAAATTAACAAATGAAAATGGAACAGTCCTAAAATAAATTAAAGCACATCTGCCAACCTATCAGTTCTGAATTCTGTCAGCACCATTAATGTTTGATAATGATGACTTATGAAAGTATACAAAATATAGTCAATAATTGATCAGCACCTGCTGTCAGGGATTTGCCTTTGAAGTGCTTTTAAATTATTCACACTGCATTGAGTGGTCTGGTAAGTTCAACATTTAATTATCTATGCAGTGGTATTTAATTCCAACATTAATACTAAAGTCACACTTTTTTCAGCCCTTACATTATTAAACCAGGACATGAATATGAAGCAATCACTGATCCATGCTTCTAATCTAATGCAGTGGATTTTGGTCATTATCAGTTAAGCTACCATTTATTCTAACTTTGATATAAACACATTTGGTTCAAATTGATAACTTCTTTAAAGAGATAACAGAAACTAAGATGTAAAATTAAAATTGAAATAATATCTCTCACCCAGTTTGGCAGTATGGAGCACAAATTACAGCAGTGTGTAAAAATCGATTGTCAAGCACATTCATTTGTACTGTATTTATAGCATGTTCAGATTCACATCTGATGAAGTTCAACACAGAACGAAAAATGCGGTGATAAAGTTAAAGCATTTTATTATTTTACTCATTTGTGGTACTCTGTGTATAATAAAATTCCTTGCTTGGAATTTTGGATCATTCCTAGTGCCTATTTTACAGTTCTTATGTTCAGATTCACTGCACGTAGACCCGAGGAAATTCAGCTGGCTGTTTCATAGTTAACAGTTTGCATAGCTCTGTGCTGAACATCCCTGCAACAACTACAGCTATGGAGGAATCGTTATCCTTCACACAAGCAGTTGTCACATTTACACATTATATAAATCTTCACCTGAGTTACAGTTATATCCAAGTCACTAATGTGGGACTTTCCAAACACTGTATTCATTATCATTTACAAGAAAAGAAAAAAAAGTGCCTTTCGACAAATACTTTCAGAAATAACACCCACAAGCTACTTAAGTAACATATTTTTATATTTTTTGGAATAACATAAAGTTTTATTTTATATTATTGACTGATTTGTTTGAAAAGGCATCATTGTTAGTGGCAACAAAAAAAAAAGCTGACTTGGAATTGAATAAACTCCGTGTAGTCTTCACTTGAAGCCTACATGGAGTTTACGTGCTTACCCGGTGAACAGCAGCACTTAATGAATATTCATGCTTGCCTCACCTTCAAACATAAGCAAACAGGTTTCATGGTGGCCAGGATACTATGTAAAGCAACACTGATAGCAAACTTAGTTACAGCATAGCAAACTGGGTTAGCGGAATGCCACATGGACCACCAGGGTTTTTCATATATTAATGTATTATGTTGCAGGGATAGGACAGTGTATGTATACACTCTATCATACTGAGTTAGTGGGACTACAAAGAATGCCACATGGACCACCAGGGTTTTTCATATGTTAATGTATTATGTTGTGGGGACAGGACAGTGCATATGTACACCCCAGCATAATGGGCTAGCGGGATTGTGTGGAATGTGATACGGACCATGAGGATTTTTCATATATTAATGCATTATGTTATGGGAACAGGAAAGGACAGTGTATTTGTACACTTCAGCAATTGGGCTATGAAGTTTAGGGATGAGCAATGGCAAGGAGGACAGGTGAAAAGTTGTAATGTACCATCTGTCCATCCATCCATCCTCAACCCCTTTTCATATTTTTGCACAAGAGGTTGGGGTGTCATTTCAATAGTGACAATCATCTCGAGCCAAGGTTTACACTGCCAGGTGGCTAGCCTTGCCACTGTAGTTCATCAGTATCACTCACTCACAAACACGCTCACTCCTACAGCCAATTTAGAGTGCCTAAGCCTCTTACTGCATGTCTTTGGAGTCTGGGAGGAAACAAGAGCACCCGGAGGAAACCCAAGCAATTGCAGGGGGCACATGCAGACTCTTCATAGAAGGCACCCCAGCTGAGAATTGAACTACACATGAGGAAATGTAAAAGAAAGACAGTTGCAGCAGGAGCACTAATCACATCTCCACATGGCACAGTATGGACTGCACAGTGACAAATGTATATGATGTGCCTGTCACACAAGGTGACATAACAGTGGAGGATGTCTGTATGATACAAGCATCCAGACATGAAAAGTGGAGAGGACATTTATCATGGGTGCTAAACACAATTGGTGTTGGGTGCATATTGTGAAGCTGTGCAAACTGATTTACTTGAGTATGCCTTTGTTGTCAACAGAGGCTTCCAACAATAAGGGCACAGATACAGGTTCATGGCCAACAATAAAACCATCACACACAGTCAAGGACAATATCAGACTATTACCACCAGTAATACCCATGTCTCTGACACAACATATGTGTTTCTGAGTGAGCATAGATTGTCGTTCACCAGCACGCTTTTATAACTATTAGGACATGTCAGCAATCTATGAATCTTATCAAGTACACTCTCCTGATACTAACATATGTAGGAAGTGTGGGGAGACACATTTGACATTATGATCACTACAGTCTAGTTGACTGGTGTGCATGGCAGATATATATAAAATGTTGTCTATTTAATTATATGTGCAGATTGTAACTCATTTTATGTAGTTAGAACAGGAAGGGAATTGTATAAAAGAATTCATGAACATCAATATGCCATAGGCAAAGGAGATGTCAAAAATGCTTTGGCAAAACATTATTTAGAAAGTAAATGTAAGACTAATTTTAAATGTCTAGTTATAGATTTTATCCATCCCAGTGTTATAAAGATAAATATTGAAGAAGAATTGGGGTGGCTTGAATACTGCTGGCAAGTGAGATTGAATGCGTGTTTTCTGCCAAGGTTAAACAATAGAGAGGAATTTATTATGTATTTAAAAAGGAAAGGTTTTAAACATTAGGTTAGTTTTCAGGAATACAGAATAGTTTGAGAATGTTGTAGTTCAAACACATTTTAAACTGATAACTTTTAATTGGATTGCTTAATTGAAGCAGCTCATTAATTGCTAAGAGTATTTAAATGAAGCAGTGTGTTGTAACCATTAGTATGAAGAAATCTCCCTTTGGAGATGAAAGCACTCACTTGTGGTTATATAACAGCTTAATTACAGCTTGTTTTTGTGTGTTTTATTAGATTTTATCCTGTGGATTTTACTTTGTGGATTAAACTTCTTTTTGTGCTATTCTGCCATTGTTTCCTTTTGGATTTTATATTTTATATATATATATATATATATATATATATATATATATATATATATGGCACAATCTGCACCATCATGAATGTAAACCATGCCATCAATGTCATTAAACAGATATGCATGTCATGAGTGGATCACCGAAACAGATATCATGCATGTATGTGATATTAGAACTTGATGGGGGTTCAGTGCCATCAGACAGTGATGTTTATGCAACAAAACTAATACCTAGGTATGCACAAATAGATGTGTGACAGCTCACAGTGACAAAGGTGGTACACTTCAGTTACACATCATTGGATGATGTGTATGGAGGGACATGAGGAAGGGTGCATTGCACTTGGGTATTGGTGTGGTATAGGATGTGAACTATGAAGGTATTATGGCCTGTCATGTGGATGTCTTGCAGATACTCAGTAGTTGTGGTGTAAAATGCTCTCTGTAATATCAAGCAAACACAGACGTACATACACATAAAATACACACACACAGACACACACACACACACACACACACACACACACACACACACACACACACACACACACACACACACACACACACACACACACACACACACAGCTGGCTTCAGTGAGAACAGAACCCATACCTATGTAAGTACATAGACTACAGAACTCAGTACTTTATGCAAGCGCCAAGGCACAAGTCTGACTTTTATATGGCTGAAGGTCAACTTATAGTGGATGACATCAGCAATGCATGTTGGAGAGAAGATTTGGGAAACCTGAATGAAATAGATGTGTAGGCATGTTTAAAAATGGAAATACTGTAAATCCATGGGATTGGAATAGTAACTGTACAATACACACTTCTGTTTTTCTGGCTAGACACCAACACACACACGGTCAGTTGACTACAGTGAGAACACAACAGCTACCTATCTAAGTACACAGACTACAGAGCACAGTACTTTACGCAAGCATCATGGCACAAGTCTGACTTTTGCATGATTGCAGGTGAACTTATAGTAGATGACATCAACAGGCCACATGGGAGACAAAATATTGGGAGACCTGCATAGGCTCATAGCTTTATATGTACACAGGATGCTATTAGCCTAATGGCCTTACAGTGTTTAGAAGCCTAACTGTGTAAAAACACAAGTAACCTTACTGAGAGTATTTGGATGGTCATTGTTAGCAGAATGATTTTGTGAGCAACACTAACTGGCCCTGTCCATAAGGGACATAGGTGCGACCCCAGAGGTGACTTTACAATCATCCAACCAGTAGTCAAGGTTGTGCTTGAGTGTGGTCATTAAAGAGCACTGATTCACATGCATTGGGAGCCTATTACAGGGCAGTGTGAGTTGTTGTGGGATATATCTGTCTCCCCAGCATGTTCTGTTTATGTTACGGTTTAGGTTGAGTAACCTGAGACAAGTTATTCTTGTCCCATTTGATTTGTAGACATGTAGCATTTCCAGTAGGTCAGGGTCTGAGACTGCTCTGTAGGACAGGCATAGATCACTTCTCAGCAGCCTGCATGATACTGAGTACACTGACAGGTCTATCAGTCTTTCCAAGTATGTTATGGTTGAAGGCCCTGGAGCCTTCCAGGCAGAACCTTGTGTTTTCTCCAATTCCTGCAGGTGTCTGGTGAGGTATAGACAAAAGGAAGCAGTGTACTTGATTAGTGGTCTAATAAGGGTGGAGTACAGCAGAGGTATGACAACCCTGGTCTTGGATGTGATGTCAATATGTATGATGTGTGCAATGCAGAATGTGTGTGCCACCACTACAGGCACATAGTGATGAATGTGTAGATTGCTGTCAACATGTGTTCCCAAGTCTCACAACACTGTGTTTGAGCTTAGAGGGTGTCGCCGGACAAACATTCAAGGGTTTGGTTCAAGCAGCTTTATTACACACAAACACATCAGAAATGAGGCTTTGTAACTTAAACTTAAATAAACTTATAAACAGACTGACTACCACACTCATATATGTTAACACTCAGGCTGTTCTTTCCAAATGGTACTGCTGCCTTCACATGCTCACTATTTATATGCATGTGCTTACATCTGAAAATGCTTCTTAAAGGTACATACACACATTCTGATCTACATCCTCCCCCTTTGAGAAATAGTCCATATACTAAATAACATTATTTAATGGCATGCAATTTACAGAAATGATCTGATCTTTTGACATGCAGTTATACAGAACTAATTATTTGACATGCAATCATGCAAAATTAGACACATATAAAACAATCATGTCCAGGTTGCTGTGTATTTTACACTAGCTCTGGAAATATGACCCAATCATGTAACATAAGAGTCAGAATTGGATCTAGCAATGGGGACTGCCTTATAGGTTTATAGGTTCATAGGTTGGTACTAGGCTATCAGCCCTAGGGCCTATACAAGCCTAGCCATAACAATTCCCTGACTATTTCTTCCCACATTATTTACTTTCCTGGACCCCTGTCTAGCAGGGCGACTGACGTGATCCCTGGGGTGAATTTCCTTTCTCCCATCCAATCGTCAAGGTTCCTCTTGAAGAGGTCCAAAGAGGCACTCTGCTTGACATGTATGGGCAATCTATTCCAGAGTCTGGGGAGTCTCTGGGTCAGGAACCTATCCCTCCAGCATGTTTTGTTTATTGTGATGACAAGGTTTAGATCCCTGGAGCGTGTAGCTCTGAGGGATTGGGATTTCTTTAAGTGTAGCATGTCCAACAGCTCTGGGTTTGACATGGCCTTGTATGTTAAGCAGAGATCACCTCTGAGTAGATGATATGCGACAGAGTATAGCTGGAGTTTTTTAAGGCGGTCAGCGTAGGGCATCTGCTTTAGGCCTGTGATTCTTTTAGTGAGGTATTTCTGAGGCCTTTTCAGTTGTTGCAGATGTCTTGAGAGGTACATAGCAAATGGGGCATTGTATTCTATAATGGGTCTAATGAGGGATGAGTACAGTGGGACAATGACCTCCTTTTTTCTGGATGTAAAGCCCTTTGTGATGAGGTGTGCCACATAGAAGGATTTCCTGACTGTTGTGGCGATGTGGTTATCGAAGGTGAGACCACTGTCCACCTGTGTCCCTACGTCTCTTATCACACTTTCTGTGTTTAGTGTACTGCCACCTATATGGTAATTCATGGATACATGTTTTTTCCCAAAGGGGATAACAATACATTTCTTGGCACTGAGCTTGAGCCCATGGCTCTGGCACCAAGCATCTGTTTCTGTAAGGCCCTTTTGTAGAGTATCCACATCATTTGGGGATTCAATAATGGCTCCCAGTTTGCAGTCATCTGCAAACTTTGTTAGCCAGAGTCCCTTAGTGTTGACCTGTACTTCAGAGAAGTAGATGCCAAACAAGAGCGGCCCCAGGATTGAACCCTGAGGTACTCTACTTGTCACTTGTCTGGAGCTGGATTTGGAGTCGGCTACTTTTACAGTGTGGGTTCTATCAGTAAGCCATTTAGCAACCCATTGGGTGACATAGGGATTAATGCCCAACTTAGTAAGTTTATCTATGATTCCAGAGTGGGGGATGGTGTCACAGGCCTTGGCAAGGTCTAGATAGGCTGTGTGGACCACCTTACCCTTGTCCATGGCTCTGGAGACTGATTCAAAGAAGTCAATCAGGTTCAGGAGACAAGATCGTCCCTTCACAAACCCAAACTGGGTGGGGTCCAGTGTTTGAAGGTTGCCAATGTCTTTGTTTATAAGTTCCATGATAATACGCTCCATGGCCTTGCAGATAAGGCTTGTCAGACTGATGGGACGGTAGTTTCCGGGATCCAAGGTGGATCCCCCTTGTGGATTGGGATAACTGTAGCTCTGTGCCACTCAGTGGGCACGAAACCTGAGGTGAGGCTATGATTAAACATGACACTTAGGTGAGGTGCCAGTTCATATTGTAGTTCATGTAGTACACAGCCGGGATGTCATCTGGTCCCATGGATGCTGTATTCTTGGCTTTAGAGAGTGTGTTTTGTACCTGTGTGGCCGTTATTACTGGAATTTGGCAATCTTCCGGTATTGAGATGGGCCATTTAGGGGTGAGAGGGGTGAAGTTGGCACTGAATCGATCTGCCAGGATATTGGCAATATCCTTCGGATCAGTATATTTAATGCCATTCTGTTTTAGCTCAGAGCAGATCTGAGCATTGCCATTTAGATTCTTGACATAGTTATAGAATGCTTTGTGGTTGTCTTTGGAATCTTTGGCAATTTTATTTTTGTAACTAGCTTTGGAGGATTTTATGAGGCATCTCAGTTTCTTACTGAGGCTAGTAAGGGAGTTTTTTGCATCCTGGGATTTTCCTCTTTTCTGCAAAAGTTTCTTCCTTTTGTTGTAAAGTTTGTTTATGGCAGGGGAACACCAGATTGGCTTTCTTTTTTTTGAATGAGAGCATTTTGGTTCTATTTGGGATGGCACGATTCATGCATGAGTGGATGTGCTCATACAGTGCCTTAGTGTAGGATTCAGCAGTTGAACTTTCAGTTCCCGTCTGCATGGGTGTCATGAAGTTTGTCACTTCTGACTTGAGTAGCATGAAGTTGGCTTTGGAGAAGTTTTTTTATGGTGGTTTCTTTACTGGGGGGTGGGGGTGGGATGTGGATGTTAAGGGTGATTAGCTTATAGTCAGACCTGACTAACGAGGGGGTGACCATAGCTACGGAGCATTGATTTCCCATGTTGGTAATGACCAGGTCTAGGATATTGGAGCCCCTGGTGGGACTATGGATTAGTTCATCCAGGGCGTTGGAATTTATGAATTCCAAGTACCGTTGCGCAAAGGTGTTGGGACATGAGTAGTTTTCCCAGTTAATGGCAAGGTAGTTAAAATCACCCAGTATTAGGGTGTTTGGTTCTATCTTAATATTTTCCAGTATGTTTAGAAAGGTGTAGTGAGAATCTTGGGGTATGGTGGGGGATCTGTAGCAAGCTACAATTTGGATTGCAGTCTTACCTAGTGTTAGTTGCACTTGGAGAATTTCAGACACATTGTGTTGGCCAACTAGCCTGGTGATGTGAATATCCTTGGTGAATATTGACACTCCTCCACCTTTAGTGTTTCGGTCCTGGTTTGGTGGCCGAAAAGTGTGGTAAGAGTTGTAGCCTGGTATTGCCTTCAAGGAATGTTCAAGTTTGGGGACAACTGGGACATCATCAGGAACGGGAATAGATACTGAGACATGTTCTTCGGTATGAACATTGTCAGGGTTGCACTGATATCTAGAGTCTGTATCACAGGTACGATGCCGCAACATCATTTCTGATACAGAAAGAAAATGTCTGTGGTTTCTCTTGTATTCTATACCCTCAGATTCCACTAAGTAGGATCTCGGCTCAGCACATATACCTCTTATTTTACCAATTCAGTCAAAGCCTTTTGCCATTTGCATCCTCACTGTCTCTCCTTCTTTTCAAAGAGAAAGAAATCTGCTTGTTTTATCATAGCTGGACTTCTGAAAAGAATGCTTCTTAAAAAGTTGGGCTTTGATTACTCTATTGTTTTAGCATTAGGCACCAGCAAACTAGAACTGATAGGCAAGGTTGTTCTGGTTTGCCCAGATAGAAGTCTCTGAGCAGGCAAGCCAAGTAGGTTGTCACGGGGTGTATTTCTGAAATTAAGTAAATTCAAGAGAATATCAGTATTATCGCACTTTGACCTTTCTAGTAATTGCTTTGCATGTTCATCAAGGCCATTTGACTATGGGTATTCAGGACTAGTAGTAACATGAATAAAGTCCCACTCTTTTGCAAATCTCTGCAACAGTTGACTGGTAAACTGAAAACCATTGTCAGAAATAACTTTATGTGGACTACCATGGACTGAGAAATGATATTTCATCTTAGTAATAACACCACTGGATGTTAGGTTAGGTAGCAAATCGATCTCAAACCAGTTTGAATAAGAGTCCACCAACACCAAGTAATGCTGATTGTTCTACTCAAGTATGTCAGTCTCTACTGTTGACCAAGGTAGTTCAGGAATTGGCTCTTTCGGTAAATGTGGCTTAGTACTGTTGCACACTGAAGAGGAAGAAAGCACTTTATCAATGTCTTTTGATAGAGAAGGCCAAAATACTAGCCTTCTTGCCCTTCTTTTGGTAGAATTGGAACCTGAGTGCCCACAATGCAAAATCTGAATGTATTCACGTTGTAAGGAAGTAGGAACAATAATTTTTGGTCCTTTGCAAATTATACCATCTTCCATCAGCAACTCATCTCTGTATGGAAAGTAAGGTTGAACTTCTGGCGGTACACAGGATTGCTTTGATGACCATCCTACATTAATGAAGTCATTGAGCTTTTGCAAAATAGGATCAGTCTTTATATGATCTTTC
The DNA here is from genome assembly GCF_019279795.1 of Protopterus annectens. Lineage (NCBI taxonomy): Eukaryota > Metazoa > Chordata > Ceratodontiformes > Protopteridae > Protopterus > Protopterus annectens. Next base: position 1,216,548,835 of record NC_056739.1, read on the forward strand.
AGCTCATCAAGTTTCATTGTAAAAAAAATATGCACTTCCATGACATCAAAGTCAAAATTCTCTTCTTCAAGCTGTTCCAGCCAGATAAAGAAGTTTACCTTTTGTATAGACCATTTTGAAATGTACTTTTGTAATCTGAGCATCATTCTTTGTAGACTTGCTGGAGCAGAATGCATAGGCTTCTTTAAAATAGTGACTAGAGGTTGATGATCATTTTCAATTTGGATAGCTCGGCCATAAATATAATCGTGGAACTTCGAACATGTGAACAGAATTGCCAAAAGTTACTTCTCAATTTGAGCCATACTGCATCGCAATTTGGGTAAGATTTCTAGATGGATAGGGAGCAGGTCTGCCCTCTTGAAGAATAACTGCACGAAGACCGAACTTTGAAGCATCACAGGAAAGAACTACTGGTTTGTGGACATCATAGTATTTCAGTGTAGGTGGGTTAGCAATCATCTGTTTGAGCTTATCAAATGCTCTCTGGTGTTGTTCCAACCATGGCCATCCAACATTTTTAAATATCAGCTCTCTTAAAGGCACTGATAACTCACTAAAGTCAGTGATAAATTTGCCCAAATAGTTAACCATACCAAGAAAATGCTGTAGAGCTTGGAGATTGGAACTGGCATCTCAAGAATGGCTGCTTGCTTAGAAGGATCTGGTCATAGGCCTGCACTGGTAAATAAGTGACCTATGAAAGTAACTTCGGGAGTCTGAATTTGCACTTCAGAGGACTGAGATTTAAATTCACTTCATGGACTCTGTCCAGAACTTTCCTGAGGTTTCTGTCATGCTCTGCTTCACCATTACCTCCAACCAGTAAATCATCAACTACTATTGCACACAGGTAACCTGAAGAAATTTGCTCCATTGCACGCTGAAAGACTTCACTGGCAGAATTTATTCCAAAAGGCATCCAGAGGAATCTGTATCTACCAAATGGGGTACTGAATGAAGTCAGTAGCGAAGATTTGTGATCAAGCATCACTTGCCAAGATCAACTCTTTGCATCTAAGACAGAAAAAATGGTGGCATTTGGCATGAGGGTGGCAATTTCCTCGACTATATGCATAAGATGATGAGGTCTCTTCAATGCCCTATTCAAGTCTATTGGGTCAATGCATATTCTGATTTCCCATGAATTTTTCTTATGAGGAGCTACCATGGAAGACACCCACTCAGTTGGTTCTGTGACTGGACAAATCACAACTTGCTGCACCATTTTGTCTAACTGGACCTTGACTTTGTCCTGCACAGCTCTTGGAACTCTCCGTGCTGGTCTGACCACTGGACTGACCTCTGGGTCTACTTTCATGGAGTACACAACTGGAAGTTTGGCTAGCTTGTTATTGAAAACATCAGCATACTCTGAGAAAATAGCGTCAGTAAAGCTGGAACAGGGACATGTGCTTACGTGATCTACTTCTTTGGTAAAAGAAAGCAGTTTCAATCTCAAACTGTCTCTGAGACCTAATAATGACTGCACAGGTATTTGGACTACATAAAACTGTAAGCTGTAACTGTTCCCAGCCGAATAGTAGGAAAGCACTACTAAGCCTTCGGTTTGAATCTCTTCACCTCCATAAGCAACAAGCTTTGCACACTTGGCCAAATTAAGTTGCTCACCAGATCTCACTCTATCAAATGTTTCTGGTAACATTACATTACACTTTGAACCAGTGTCTACTCTGAGTTCCATGGGCTTACCATTGACCAGGACAGTACAAAATGCTTCATTCTTTGCCAACAAATCTGCTGCATTAATCTTTTTGCCAACCAGTGATACACCATCTACATAAAAAGTAGGATTGTAGCTTTCTACATGATCAACTTGCTTTTTTGAGTGACCTTTCTTAATAACTGAATGACGTTTGCTTGATTTACAAAACCTTTGAACATGACTCCATTTTTTACACTTGTGGCATTGCTGACCAAATGCTAAGCACCTCTCTCTTTTATACTCAGGATTGGCACCACAATTATGACAGTTAACAATAAGACGACTTGGGTTTTGCTGATTCACTCTTATACTGTACTGAGCATGCCCTTTTTACTGAGCTAGTCTTGGAACTTGCTAGAAAGCTACTGGTCCTCCTTGCCAGACCACAGGGGTTGCTGCTGCCATGTGCTTAGGCCTGTTTCTGCTTGTCATGTGTTGCATTCTGTCTGTGTTTTCTGTAGAGGCTGCTAAAACCATGCTTGTTTCACTTGCAAGCATACTGGTGTGCCTTTCTGTGAGCTCATGAAGTTGACATATCTTTTTGGTTTTGCTTATCATTAAATCACTGTTACAAGGCAAAATCTTTCTCACTGCATCACTATTAACACCACACACAAGCCTGTCCTTTATTAATTAATCTTTCAACTCACCAAATCTGCATGTTTTGCCTTTGTTTCTCAAGTCAGTGATATAAGCTATAAGCTCTTCACCTGACTTTTGGTCTCTTGTATACAGTAAGTGCCTCTGTAATGTAACATTAGTGTGGAGGTTGCACATTTCTCTAAATTTGCATTTTAAGCACTCAGGGTCCTTCCTTGATTCAGCCGGTACCACAATATGGCAGTTTCCTCCTCTGCTGTATATACTGCTGGTGCATATACAAATGAATGCTCTTCTTTAATAGCTTCTGACCCAACTAAGTTAAGCAAAATGAATGCCCTTCTATCTACATCTTTGTCAGAAAAAGCTGCTTGTATGAAAATATTATATTCCTGCTCAAATACTCTCCAATTCTCACTATATTATGATCAAACACTATTGGACTAGGTCTGCGAAATGCCTCTGCCATAGCAACACACAGTAGTGAAGGTGCTTGAAGTTATGTACAAACACACACACAAATATATATGCCAGAACTTTATGCCAGTACTTGCAATTGTGCCCAATAGCGCAACAAACCTTTGAAATAACTGCACTGTGCCAAACAAGTCTCCATAGCACAAGAACTATTTAAAGTCACTGTACGTTGAGAAACCACACATTATCAGTGTAAGGAATATTTAGAAATGAATATACTTTGTGAATAAACTGTACACAGCATAAGAGGCTCAGAGTAAGAAACATGTCAAAATGAATGCAGTTTGCAAATAAACTGTACACAGCACATAAACCTTTCAAAATAGCTCTACTTTTACAAAATAATTCTGCATAGTGTAAGAAACACACTGAAATGGTGGCACTCTGTGAATCAATGCACACAGCACAATAAACGTTTCGAAATGGCTGTACTTTGACTGCAATTTGCAATATAACTGTACTTTGCACACAGCAAACTCTGAAATAATTGCTTCGTAATAAAGCACACACACTGCAAACACTTTGCACACTCTGAGATACTTCGAACAATTCTAGTTATGCTTTGAATAGCTTCTGTCAATGTGAAATAGAAGTTTGTGCCCAAACACAGTCTTTTACTAACAAATATGCAGTCGCCTTGCCCTTTGAGCTTATGTTGTCCTTTTACAATACTTGTTATGCCCTTTTAATCTCTTATCATGCTCATTATACTTTTCTTGTTCCTGTTCTATCTTAAACGTGCTCGTTATGCAAACCAAAGGTAATTCTGAGCCCCATATTAATATATCTGCTAGTTTTATCAAATATCATGGTTTTGAACATTTCATTTAATTAATAATGCATTTTGTACCCCTCATTTGATTAATATTATGTTTTGTGCTACTACTCTGATTAATAGTGTGTTTTGTGCCTTATAAATGCTCTGTTTTATTTTCTTTGCCATATAAATTATTTGTGCAGTTTTTGTTACCTTAAGTTTGTTTCTGGCCTTTTTTGTGTCTCAGCTCCGTTTCACTCAACCTGCTTGATCTGCCTTCACCTTCAACTCTGCATCTCATGGCTTGTAGAAGTTGCTCTCTTAATCTTGGTTCTGACACCATGCCGCTCATCTGGTCAGGATAAAACAGATGAACATTCATGGGTTTGGTTCAAGCAGCTTTATTACACACAAACACATCAGAAATGAGGCTTTGTAACTTAACCTTAAACTTATAAAGAGACTCACTACCACACTCATATACGTTAACACTCTGGCTGTTCTCTCAAAATGGCTCTGCTGCCTGCACATACTCACTATTTATAAGCACATGCTTAAATCTGAAAATGGTTCTTAAAGGTACATACACACATTCTGATCTGCAGAGGGGTGCTATGTATGTCATAATTAGCAGGGGTACTTCATTACCAAAGGGATCAATGAGCCATTGTATGCTTTAAGGTTCAGTCCATGAGTTTGGCGCCAATCATTTGTGTGTGGCAGCTCCTTCCATAATATGCTACCATCACTGGGGAACTCTATATTAATGCATCCAGTTACCATCCATCTGCAAGCTTGATAAACCTCAGGTCTTCTACCATTGCCTGCACTTCAGGTAAGTAGGTTGCAAACAGTTGAGGGCCCAGCACAGATCCTTTTGGTATTCTAATGGTAATTGGCTACTGGTGGAGGTGTAGTCCCCAACTCTGAGAGTATGTGTTATATCAGTGAGCCAGTTACCTATCCCTCTACTACTGTATGGCTTAATTCCCACATGGGTGATCTTCACTATGACACATGAATGAGGATAGTGTCAAAGGCCTTGGATAAGTTAACACAGGTTGTATGTCCTGTTATCCCTCATTCAAGTCTGTGAGGTCAGTATCCAAGAAGTCCACAAGGTTCAGTAAACAAGTTCTACCCTTGACAAAAACAAAATGGATAGGGTCAAGTGTGTTGAAGGTCACCTATGTCCCTCTGGATATGATCCATGCTGATTCCTTCCCTATCCTTGCAGATAAGTGTTTTTAGGCATATGAGTCAATAGCTGTAGTTCTGCTTGTTACCAAATTTATGTGCATCGCACAGCACACAACATTTAATATTACATTTTGTGCTGTGGTTGATATATGTGTGGAAAAAGTACTGAGACACTAGGGTTGCAGTGCTTGGGGGAGTGACAACAGATGGATGTATTATAGATATGCAACATATTGTTAGATAGGGCCCTCAGTTTGCAATGTACCTTCATGTTGTACACAGGCAGTAAACAGTAAACAGCAGTAATACAACATAATATAATCATTTCCATAGCACAGCAAGCAGCGGGTTTGTGCAATGGTTAGCAAAGTGCACACACATGCGAGATACACATGTTTGCTCGTAGGTAAGCAGTGCGCAAATACAAGCTGCATTGCTAAAGCCTGACAGTTAGTATTGGGTCTATGAAATACACCTGCTGCTTAATTGACTCTATGGCAGTACATGTTAATGCACTGATACATTCCTGTTTTGGCCCAGATAGTACTTGGTTTGAATACAGTTGCATCTAATACTTTAAAATAGTTTTCATTACAGACTAATAATGCAGTGACATGAATTGTTTGTAAGAGATGTGTTGCTGTATTTTGCCACTGCTCACTGTTGCTGTGCATTGGTGTGAGATGTGTACCTCTTCACAAACAGGGAGCCCAAAACGTGAAGGGATCAATTGCTTTTTCTTATACTTATGTATGTTGTATGTGTTTCTTTTTTTTGACCAGCTTAAGGGTGCACAATTGGCTTGTGCTAATGCATGCATACTTGCTTTTAAAGTTGAGATACGCATGCTCAATTTGATATAACTCTATAAAATACCAAAAAAGCTATTTTTAACTTTTAATTTTAGAATAACACCACTATTCTGCTGCATACATACCATATGCTACCCTCATCCTCGCCAATCTAGCCTCAATGGTTCAGACATTTACGTCACAGAAAAAAGCAGAACAGAATACTATTATGAATACCAGTCTTGCCTATATTCAGCTTTTAAGTCTTACAAGTACTCTCTATAGTTGATACTTACACAAGTGTGGGATGTCCATGTCCCTAAATTCCCTGATTTAAAGGTCAAGGGTATCCCTCTTCCTCCTCCAGAGGTCATTGCAGTGATGCCTACATTGTTCACCAGTGCGGGGATATTAGTGGCACTGATTACAGCCTGGGCTGAACTATCGCAATCTTCCAACTTATACTGGGAGCCAGAATAGTTCCTCTGCAAAAGCCTGGCACTGTGGTTCTCAACTAGGAGTCCAGTAAAAATCTTGGACTCCTAGACACCTCATCCCTGTGCCCTAAACCTGATATCTTCTCCACAAATGCCTACCATGTCTGCCATGGATCTAGAGCAATGGAAAATGATGCTTTCCCACCAGTTCTAGTCATTGCATTTACTGGGAGTCTACACACTGTTTGAAACTGTTGTGCTCTGCGTACCATCATGTAAACATGGTGCTCGGCAGTCCGTACCTCTGAGCACAGTGTTTGCATGATGGTAAACAGAGCACAACAGTAGCAAGCAGAGCAACTTTAAGGTTATTGGATGTACAGGCAGTTGTGTATGCGTGTTAGACAAATGTGAAGGCCATGACAGTCCAGATAGCAGAAATATACTTATAATATAGTACATAATATACCCACAGTCATGCATTTGAGAATAAATGTGATAATACATAGATAAATGAATACATAACGGGCACAATATTAGTGCCTCAGCCCTCATACATGTAATTGATATCAGCTACAACATGTCAAGTGTTATAAGTAAGAGTGACTATAATGGGAAGTGGAACAGCAGGAAAAGTGTATGGAATATGCTGGATATTTGAACTCAGGACCATGTGTATGGCAGTCCTACACTTGCATCTGTTGCTACAAGAAGGTTGAGAAAACAATTGTCTATGTTGCAATTCATTGCTATAAAGTACAATGTCACAACAGTAAAACAAAGGCTGCACACCCTGCCCTAGAACCCAGGACCATCTATACTCCAGCTCTATTACATGACATTCCCAATTTTATTAATCATTCTTAAGGTCTTGCTGTTAACTGCCACTCAAAATCACTTAGTGGATTTGTGAGATGCCTAATAGTATTAATTGAATGCATCTGGTTTCTGTTTTTGACTGTCTCGGTCCTATCTGTCCAGTTGTCCAGTTTGAATTAACCAATCACGCAAACAGTGCCCCCTGAAGGAAAAAAAAGGGAGACGTACTTGAAATGAGAAAAAAAGCAATCTATGACATACAAACTAGAAAATGTTAGTACACATGAAATATTTCTACATAGGTTTGGATTAGCACTCCCACTCTAATGCATCTTCAGAACACAGGATGGGTGCCTTAACCCTCTTTGCCCCAAAAACAGCTTTGCAGCAAAGAACTTAAATCAATATACACACAACCAACTGCAACATCATCTACACTGATATCAAGCCATACGGTTATTATTTGTACATGTATTAGTTTTGGATGTAGTGCACCTAGTGATCACACAACCTGTCATGATTTCTGCTTACAAATATACAGCTCTGTGTTACATTTCTGTGTTTTTTAGTCATTCTTCGTTCATCTGAGTAGCAATCTAAGACATGCAGTGTGAAAGCCATTCTATATCATTGGGCATAAAATGTATAAGAATATTAAATGGAAATAATATCAAGTACAGCTGCCAACAAATAAAGGGAAGGTTGGATGTTAAGGAACACAACTTGTGACTTGTATGCTGCTTACTTACATTTCCAGCCTTACATCTGGCACTTTGTAGATCTAACTTGACACACCCAGTAGAAATAAGGCATCTGGAAGTGATGTGATTTCCTTCCCCCAACCACTAATCATTCACAGTTGCAGTCCATTAAAAACAAACACTGAGGGATTGTTGGCACTATGTTTACATCTCCTAGGTGGATCCCATTTTTTGGGATTCAGCAGTTCTAATGACTTCACACCTCATTTGCATCTTCACTGTGCTAACAGCCCTGAATCTACATCATATGAAATGGCAACTGTGTAGCTAAGCAAACTGATGGTGAGGACAGTTGTATATGTGTGGAAGACTGCAAAGATGCTTTTTCTTCAGGATATATCTGTAGAGAGGAGTACTGAACTTCAGAAGGTATGCTTCTATTCTGTCACTTACATACTGCATATGCTGGAATGCATTTAAGAAAACTCTGAAGCAAAGGCCTGTATAGATTAGTTAGAAGTGTACTGATGGCATGGGCATATTTGTCATGCCATTTCAGAAGTATACATGATTACCAATACATGAAAATGGAATGCTGTGTGAGCATTTAAAACATGGTTTGATAACAAAATGGGTCATTTACCTATTGTTTTGGGGGGGTAGCAAAGCTGAGTTACTGTTATGGCACAAACAAGGATGGACTGTTCTTTTGGGGGGAGCAAAGCTGAGTTACTGTTATGGCACAAACAAGGATGGACTGTTTTGTGGGGGACAAAGGTGAATTACTATTATGGCACAAACAAGGATGGACTGTTCTTTTGTGGGGGACAAAGCTGAGTTACTATTATGGCACAAACAAGGATGGACTGTTCTTTTGTGGGGGACAAAGGTGAGTTACTATTATGGCACAAATAAGGTTATGTTGCTGTTGTTACTCTTCTTGTTTTGCATCCTGACTGTTGTTAGTATTTCACATCTTTAGAAAGTTTTATGGTTTTCCAGTGGGTAATACTGAAATGCTACCTTTTCCATTTTATCTGGAAACAGTTATTTAGTAGTTATGTGATACTTATGTGTATTATCCTTCTGTTGTCTTTTACCACACCTAAGAATATGCCACCCAGGCATGTCAAGTCCATGGAGATCCACTTAACTAATGCTGAGAACCAAGTGACTGTGGATGGCTTTAGGCAACATGGTGCTTTTCTGCTGGATGACATGTGGGATGCGAATACGGTGGCAGATAGTAGATGATGTCAATGCTGTGAGTGGCCATGGCAGGACATACAAACAGGTGTGCCACAGGGTCACTGACATGATTACATTTGCATGGAAGAGAGCAGCTGCAGTGGGAGGGCCTACTAAGGAACCATTACTAACCCCCGATGAAGAGTTCCTGACCAATATCAGAGATCCAGACAGCATGTCCTGGATGTCGGAGCAAAAGTTTCTGAGACAGTAAGCACATCCCAGGAGGAACTTCCAGGTAGGCTTTGGTATCTGAACAGTTGAATACTGTTGTATAGTAAAACAATTGAAATCAATAAGTTAATTCTGTGTCACATATCTTTTTTGGGGGAGATTGGAGATTGCTACAGTTATAAGCTTAGGTCAGAGTTGTCAGTCACGTTCTTGTTGAAATTATAATTAATGGACATATAAAGGGATAAAAATGTATTACCCCCCTGTGTTACTGTCAGTTATGATGATGTTGCCCTTACCTCTTTGTTAACTTCTTCCAGGACCATCTGGACTACAAAGGAGTGTCTCATCTGCAGATGGCAAGCAAATATTTTTATGTCAGTACTGTTAAGCATTTTAAAGAAATATTGTAGTGTGTGATGTTGGTGTCAGGACTGTTGTGCGTATTGCTGTACTGGCTGTAATAGTGGCAGTACTCTTAGTTTGTTAGTGTATATTGCACTGTAGTAGTGCAGGTATTAATTTATTCCTGAGTTTCTTGCTTTTTATCACAGGTGATTATGACAGCAAGAGTGTGGGTGCCACATGATGTCATCGTATTAGCAGACTCTGATGATGATGGCAGCCAAACTGAGACACAGTTGGGGGGGGGGGGTGCAGTGGTTGAATCTGACAAAGAAGTTGACATACAGCCATACCCTGCATTTCCATTGGACATAGCCAGTAGGTCTATGCCTACCCAGTCCAGAGAGCCCACAGATATTGGAAAGGTGGAGGGTGAAGACATTGATCAGGGAAGTTTGGCTACTGTGCCTTCAGTGCCTGTTGAGTCTGGTCATAGCCAAAATGTGGGCAAGGTGCCATGCAGGAGGATTGATAGGGGTGATTAGAGGGGGGCCTGCTGTTCCTTTTCCACCTACTGTAGGTGTCTCTTCCTGTGCCACTAAGCATATGTTTAGGACCATCATAGAGGCACAGGCACATTCCCATAGGTGCTCCAGACAAATGTTCTGGGTTGTAGATGTGGCACAGTCTGAAATGGTGACTGCCTCCATTGTGTCGCTGATTCACTGGATTGGATGAATGACGTGTTGGAATTATGGGTATTTGTGATGGACCAAGGGGCACCTGTCATGGAATGAGCAGTGTCTGTGATGGAACATCTGCTGGGAGAGAAATGGCATCCTTGTGGCTGCTGTCAGCCAACATGGCCATGCCTGATCATGCTCCCATAGTGGCAGTATTTCTATTAGTGAGTGTGCTGGCCACACCCAGACATGGCAGACCATAGGGTCATGGCCCTGGGAAACCCCATGATGGGAACTAGTCCAGCAGACATCAGTCACGTTCAGGTAGCAGCACTGCATCTGATTGTGGGCACGGATGTGCCAGTGCAACTCCTGGCAGAGCCATTTCTCAAGGTTGGGTAAGACAACATTGAATTGCCACCTCTACCATGCACAGCTCACACATGTCTGACAGACCAAGATGTAGAGGTAACACAGAGCTTGGCTGTGTTCATGTAGACACTCACACACCAATTTCACCTGGAGGACACCTACAGACACACACAACAGTAACTCATTTTGTCTCACTGGCCATTTGTTGGTTTATCCACATGTCTGCCTTCTTCTCTTTCTTACTCACACACACTCATGTGTCAGTCTAGGCTCCCCCCCTCCACAACACCCTGTGCAAGTGATGATAACTGTGCCACATCCCCTGTTTATCTTTTGGATGTAGGGATACATAAGTGTTGTGTCGGATGCTCAGGGTGCCTAACTAACCTAGTGCTTAGTATATTTATGTTTGTGATGTTGAACTGGTAATTATATTTTTGACTTATATTGGCCTTGGAAAGTTAGACAGTTGACACCATCAAAATTTCCTAACTTTATAGTGAATGATCTTGTGAGGGTTGTGAAGTTAGAAACTGCAATGTGTATCATTACTTTCTAACTTCTCTCTTTAATGATTTTCCATACCAAACGTATGGTGCGAAATGACGGAACGCAGTGATCATCAGCACATTTGAGAGGTATGACTGAGTGAATCTTTGATGCCTGAGTCACATCTTGTAAGTTCTGTACAGGTCTCCCACCTTTTAGTAGCTTACTGGCCAAAGTAATGAATACAAGGATATGCCACACAGTCATATTATTAAACAATACACTCCAGGTTCAGGACTTACCTTGTAAATGCAGCAGTTAACACAGTTTTATTTCAGGGCTGACTCTGCTGGATGCAAGCAGCACACAGCCAATACATGGGGAGGTAAAGGTTGTGTGAGTTGCCTAGCATCAATATTGCTATATGTATGTGAGTAGGAGGAAGGTTTAGGTGGTGAGTGAGTGTGCTATGCATTGTCTCTGAGCCAATACAAGGGCATATTCAGCATGTCTACGTCTGTCTACACCTATCTACATACATCCCCCTGTGACTCATCTGTCTGTGGCTGTGGTGATCTTGGCATTGGTGGTGGGATATGTGCCCCTTCCCCTTGCTGATCCTGCTGAAGCAGTTTTCTCAGGATTATGTTGTGTAGCATGTCATGTACTGTGAATATTTATGTACATGTCCATGGATTGTACTGCAGGGCTCCCCCAGATGTATCAAGGCACAAAGAACCATGACTTCAGCAGCCGAAACACATGTTCTATGATATTTCTTGTTTGAGCGTGCACCTCATTATGGCATTCTTCCATGGGTGTGTGTGCATTTCTGATGGGTTTCATTAGCCTTGATTTCAGTGCATAACCCACATCCTCCATTAAATTCCTCTGTGGGATATCCCCCTAGCAAACATAAGGTACAGTTGGGAGGTGTGCCAGATAATGTGAGTTGGGGTAACTGCCAGGGTTGCCAGCACACATGTTCAGAATTATTCTCTTGGCATTACACATGACTTGGCAGTTGATAGAGTGGTAGCTCTTTCTGTTGAAGTAGAGCCTACCCTGTTCCCTGGGTAGTGCCTTAATTTCTACATGTGTGCAAGTTATGGCAGCCAGTACTTAAGGGTAGTATGCTACAGGGTAGAACTCCTGCATATTTCTGGCGCTCTGCTTAGAACTATGGGGAAATGTATGTGGTCACTGGCATGCTGGAGCATATCATTCAGGAATTGGTGGAGGATCCTGGATGTGGATGCCAGTGACACCCCCAATATGTTCCCTGTTGGTCTATGAAAGGTACCTGTAGATAAGATTCTGAAGGCTACACATACCTTTGTCTCCACTGGAATAGGATTCTCTTGGTTGGCTCTGGCTCTGAGATGAGGATGGCAGAGGTCACAGAGTTCCTGTAGTGTGTCCCTGTCCACCCTTTAGTGCTTCCTAATTTCCACATCATGTAGGTTGTGAAAAGTTAAACAGGGGCCTGAAAACTCTTCTTCCTCCCAAACAAGGCCTATTAGCAGCAAGAGCAGCATTGACTTCAGTCTGTAGCACATACAAAGGAATTAAAGCAGCAATAGCCCCTAACATTCTGTCCATCTAGACTCCTTTCCATGTCTGTATTCCAAAAGGTTTGGAATCTGCAGGAAAAAAACAGCATGGAGTCTACACAGATGCTTTATAGCTTGTTGAATAGCTATAGCTAAACTGTGTTGGATTGGTTAATTAGCAAGCAATTCTGCTGCTTATGATGTAATTAGCATGCCACAATACTTATGTTGTTTGCATTGGGGTGCTTGCCTCTACACTGTACTTACTGAATCTTAATTTCATTGCTACCATGTGTGCATCGCACTGCAATGTGTACACAGTAGAAAATATCTGTGTAGACTTTATTGAATCCCCCCGCTGAAGTAAATTCAGGAGCTCTGAGAACATACAATGTCTGCCTTAGCTTTTTCTGATTGAGCCTCCTGCATTCATGGAATTCTCTTTACAAAGACATTTGTACTGCAATAGCAAAGAAAGAACTGAAACTTCCCCAAACCCTAATTCCAAATTTGAACAAAGACAACTTACCTCTGTTCTGGCTCGTTGTCTATTTAAAGGAGTGCTTCTGTTCCTGCCTGCCAGAATCCATCAGCAGACATGCTGAACGAATGAAGATGGAGCCAGGTGGCAGCAACCTCACAGGTGGGAGGCCATAAGTTATGGTGAGGTCTTATCAGCTATACAGCAGCTGTTTAGTTGTCCGTTACATTGCTGGTATTGCTTTCACCATTTATTTTTATTATTTAATACATTTTATTAAAAAATAAACTAATTAATAGCAAATTAGCACAAGGCGCCTGGGAGGTGTTATTTTACATTATAAACTTTGTATTAAAAATACATATAAACAATGTACTGCCAAAAGAGGAATGTTTTTAGACTGCTTGGGGGGATGGGATTAAAAGCAGCTCAGCCTCTTTATTGCATTCCCGCTTGAGAACAGTGCAGCTGCACAGTACAGTGATGTTTCAGATCACCAAAATTATCTGGAAGACTCTGCAGGTGGAATAAATGTGTCCTTAACCTGGATCTTCAGGTTTCCTGTGAAATAAGTCATTTTTGAGTACTACCCATTGAGTCATAGCAGAATAATAAATGGGCTGTTAGGAGTTTACCAAGGCAGCTGGTAAAGGACAGGGACAGAACCAAATATGAAGGGGGTAAAATCAACCACTGTAGTACACATACAATGTCAGTTGTTTAGTGACCTTACGCAAATGAAGCCAAAATATAAGAGGAAATTGGTGATACTAAACACCTAATGCTTTCAATTGTTGAAGATCGCTAAACAACTGTCATTATTATGTGTAATACAGTGGATAATTGTATCCCCTGGTATTTGGTTCTGCCCTTCTTGTTTACCAGCGGCTTTGGTGTGTTTGGTTATTAGCTGCAAGATGAAAATGTCTGTTTGGAACTTTCAGTCATTTAAACGTTCAGCCACATGGTGCAGTTAAAACTGATGACTCCTAATAGAATCCTACTTTTTGGTGTCTGCTTTTTTTACACAAATTGTACTGTTGATCACACAAGTGATTTTTTTATGTACAGGACAAGCTTATAATGTTCATGTGCATTTGTATTTATTGTATTATAAGACGTGAGTGTGTCCATACCTCTCAACCTCTTAGTGCAAGAAATCTGGACAAAGCCTGAAAAAATGGGGGGACAAAGGCTGAAAAATAGGGACATTTTAAATATTGCTGTCATAAACTTAGAAAGTTAACCTCCAAAAGCACTGCATCGAGGAAAAACGATACACCGGCCAGCCCAGGATAAAATCCAAAATTTATTAACATTAAACGTGATGAAAATACAACACACGTTTTTCGTCTACAACTCAGACTTCTTCAGACAATGAATAACAGTTCACACTCATAATATATATTAATTGGGGTTAGACAATTAATTCAAAATTCCCAATAGGGAAACTTTCTCATGAATAAATAATTAATAACATACAAATAGACGCTGAACACAAGAACACACCATTCCATTAAACAAATGAAATATATCCTCAGTAAGAACATAATGTACTGACCTGCAAGTTAAGAAAATGCATAGAGACTTGCAAAATCTTGAATAAATGTATGAATATAAACAAGTCGACTTCAGTGTAATATCCTCAATCCTAAGATGCTGGGAAATAGTAAAATAAAAATACAACTTTATTCAAAAAAAAAAAAAAAAAATATATATATATATATATATATATATATATATATATATATATATATATATATATATATATATACAACAGCCCCCTCTAGAGGTCTTAATAACAAACACACTAAAAACCAATGATGACTACAAAGTAAAAATAAGTTTACAGACCATATATCAGTGGATGATAACTACAAAACCTCAAAAGGTCTTAAAAATCTAAAAGTAATGAAACTTAGAAAGTTGCCAATGTAACAAGGTTTGTTTTAACATACATTTTCTAGAGGATTTGAAGTCTGAAATTCAAATGCCTTCCATTATGTAGTGACTTCAATCCTCAGATCATCCCAGTGATTTGCTAGAAAACCACAAATTTTATGAGGAACAGGCCAAAAATATGAGAAAAAAATCTGGACATTCTGCGAAAATCTGGACATTTGAGAGGTATGATATTCTCCATTTAATGGTGTTATCTTAGTGAATGAGTTGTTTCAAAACAAGATGGTTTCTTTTAAGATACACCATACTTCTCAACCTGTTTGAGCAAGAAATCTGGACAAAGCAGCAAGTAATGGGGGGAACTAAGGCCCAAAATTAGGGACACATTTTAAATATTGCTCTTACAAACTTAGAAAGTTGATGGCATTACAGGTTTTGCATTAGCGTGAATTTTCTGAAGGATATGGAGTCAGAAATCCAAATGTCTACCATTATTTTTTCACTTAAGTCCTCAATGATTAGCTAACCACACATTTTGGGAGAAACATACCAGAAATATGAGGCAAACATCTGGACATTCTGCAAAAATCTGGACAGTTGAAAGGTATGATGCACACATTCCCTATGCAATGTACATGCTCCTTTAGTAATATATTTTAAATGCATGTTTTTTTTTTTTCTTCTGTTAAATACTCAGTGTACCACATTATCATCTACGTGGCAGATTTCCAGATAAATAAATGTGTGGAAAACTGGTACATCCAAGGGAAATGATCCAAAGTTTTAAACAGAAGCTTTACAAATTTTTTATAATGTGTGTATTCTTCTAGGAGCAAACCAGAACAATATGTGCTACTATAACCTGTGAAGATGAGCAATAGGCTTGTGCACAGTATGTGTCCAGTTTGCTTGGCTATGCAATTGCAGCCAGAAGTCTTCTGTTAATTGGACTGTTAGCACAATTATCAGTTTACAGTTATCATATTATGCAGTCTTGACTTGGATGACCCTCTGCTAGTGCCAGTTGCATTTCCTACCCCAGTTTATAGCTGTTGTGCTATTTATTTATTCATTTATCATTTACGCACTTCTGGTAGGAAGAAAGATCCCCCCATCAGTTATAATAGAATAGAATAAAATTGAAAGTGGCCCTGTCTGCTACATCTACATATATTTGAATGAAACAACAAAATAAATGAGTTGAATTGTGTTAACCCATTTTTAACCTCCACAGCTTGCTGCGACAAGAAAGGAAATGTCAGCATTCTTAATAGCTGGGGGGGGGGGGACCAGCTATGTCTGACTTGGAGGGGAGAGATAAAATATTCTAGCAGGGGCTACATCCAACTTGAAGAGCAGTGATAACAAGTCATTCATACCTCTCAGCTGTCCCAAATTTTGAAGAACATTCTTGATTTGCCTTATATTTTTCTCCTGGGCCAGATAAAATGTTTGATTTTAAGGTAAATTACAGAGGAATACAGGAGCCAGTAATGCCAGAGATTAGAGAATCATATATTTAATAGTTCAGAAAAAGTAACTTGCTGCAGAATGTGCTGTTTTTTTTAACCTGTTAAGAAAATTATGCTGAAAAAAAAAAACATGCCCTTAATTTTGGACCCCTATCTCCTCCCCTATTATTTTTGTCTTTGATCAGAATTCTGGAGCAAAGAAGTTGAGAGTTATTATTCACTGATTCCATTGTATTCATATTGGTGCTGTATTCTTCAGTAAGTGCAGAAATGCTAACATTGAAGGGGCAGAGCCTAGATGGCTAACCGAGAGCAGTGAATTTTGAAAGCTCCATAAATTAGTATAATAATATAGGAACATTTTATTATTTTTAAGTTTAAAATGTCAGAAAGCTATAGATAAACTACTAAACTAAATAAATATCAATTTTGGTGGAGATATACAAAAATTTTCCTGTCAAGTAACTTGGAGACATATTGAGTCATTGAATATGAATAACTCAAGGAATTCTCATCCAGATGCTGCTTTGAAAAAAGAACTGTAATTGATGACATATACTTTACAGGAACTATCTTTGCAGATGGATGGCTTTCAAAATTACTTAGAAAACCTCAAATTAAATTCTCATAAACAGACTGATACTCTTAAGGAACTATTACAGCAACACCATACAAAAATAACAAATATAGAGACTTCTCTAAATGACATTGAAGGAATACATGTGAGAGATGCAACCATATAGCCAAACTGGAGGCTAAGCTCTCTCAACTCAGTACTGGCGTAACCAGTCAGGAGGAGAAGGAAACCACACTCACTACAATTCCAGTCTCACATAGACCTACCACGACAGCAAACCAAACACATAAACACACAAAAACATACTCGGAGGCTCTAAATAAAAATCTGCCTAAGCAGCAGAGACCTCCAAAGCAGACACCCAAGCAACCGCTACCCCAAAACAAAACATGTGCAACACATAGCTCACAAAGCCAGCATGCCGAACAGTCACAGCCATTAAGGCTAAACAACACACCTGATACACTTGTAATAGGTGACTCTATCATCAGGCACACTGACGTCCCACTCACCAGGCTGAACAAGGAAAAGGTCACGGTGAGCTGCCTGTTGGGCGCTAGGATCCGCCACATAACACAAGCACTCAGGTCACTCCAAGGCAAGTACAAATATAACTCAGTCATTGTCCATGCTGGTGTGAATGACCTGAGACGTACCTCCCTGGACTACATGAAAAGAGACATAGAGGAGCTCTCTAAGCATGTAGCCCAGGCCGGTATGACCCTGACCTTGAGTAGCATCTTACCCTCACCAAGAATGATGCCACAATATGAAGACAAGATGATCAATTTCAACAATTGGCTTAAGTATTGGTGTCATTCAAAGGGGATCCAATGCCTGTCAGCCTGGGATGACATGCTCGACAAGCCACGATGCTTCACTAGGGATGGCTTGCACCTGTCACCCCTGGGCTTTCGGATATTGGCAAAGGCTCTTGCTACCCCCATAGTGCCTTTTTTAGGCAAGGCTCAAAAGACAAACCCACCTCAATAAGTATCACAAGGGATAAGAAACTAAGAGTAATGCTACTCAACGCCAGAAGTCTAAACCTCAAGATGCACGCACTCGAAACTCTCCTTAGCATGGAGAACATCGATATCTGTGCAGTAACAGAAACCTGGTTCAAGGCTCCCGAGAGCACCCAGCACTACCAGGTTATACCTCATACCATGCTTTTCAGCCCCAATACTTGGACCGAACCACAAAAGGAGGGGGAGTATCAATATTCGTCAAAGATACCCACACCTCCAGGTTGGTGGCACAGCATGAAGCATCAGAGACTATCCATGTGCAACTAACAGTGGGTAAAACTGCCTTCCAGTTTATAGCCTGCTACAGACCACCCTCCCAAACCCAGGAACCCCACTTGGTCTCCCTGAGAACACTGGAAAATATGAAGGTCTCTCCAAACACCATTATATTGGGTGACTTCAACTACCCAAACATAGACTGGGAGCATTACTCTAGCTCCAACACCCTAGCCCAAAGGTTCCTAGAATTTATAAACTCAAGTGCTATGGAACAACTTGTTACCACTCCCACAAGAGGGGAAAACATACTGGACCTGATCATCACCAACATGGGGACTCTATGGTCCAGACCAGAAGTGTATCCCTCACTGGTAAGATCAGACCATAAACTAATCTCACTGGATATTCACATCCTGACCCCACCCCCTGCCCAGAAAACCACAGTGAAAAACTTCTCTAAAGCAAATTTCACACTCCTCAAAACTGAGGTGGAATCCTTCAAAGCCCCCGGGCCTGTGGAAAATACGGCCCAGACCGCAGAATCCTTTATAAATGCATTCTATGAACACCTTCAGGAATGCATGGATCATGCAATCCCAAATAAAACCAAGCCCCAATACTCCAAAGGCAGACGTCCTGTCTGGTGGACCCCAGCCATAAACAAACTGTACAATAGAAGGAGGAAGCTACTACATGATAGAGCAAAATCCCAAAAAGGGAAGGCATCTCTGATCAGTATTAGCAAAAAACTACGGGCACTCATAAAATCATCTAAGGCCAGCTTCGAGGGAAAAATTGCACAGGACACTAAGGATAATCACAAGGCTTTCTTTAGTTATGTTAGGAACCCGGGTGGGAATTCCCAGATATGCTCAGAATTAGTCCAAAATGACAAAAAATACACTGAACCCACAGACATTGCCAACATCCTAGCTGACAGGTTCAGCGCAAACTTCTCCCCCCCTCCCCACCAAAAGGGCAAATATCTATCCCAGCAGAGTGGTGCCCCCCTGACATCTCAGATGCTCAGGTAAGAGCCGCCCTCTCCAAAGCAAAAAACACAGCATCAATGGGACCAGACGGTGTCCCGGGCTGTGTCCTACATGAACTCCAAGAAGAGCTAAACCCAAACCTAAAACTACTGTTCATTCTCAGCCTTACTACAGGATATGTACCCAAAAAGTGGCGTACAGCAACAGTGGTCCCTCTCCACAAAGGTGGTGCTTCAACGGATCCTGGAAACTATCACACCATAAGCCTGACTAGCTTGGTCTGCAAAGCTATGGAAATGATCATCATGGACCTCATAAATAAAGATATTGGGGACCTACAGACACTGGATCCTACCCAGTTCGGCTTTGTTAAGGGCAGATTCTGCCTCTTAAACCTGGTTGATTTCTTTGAAACAGTCACCGAGGCCATTGATGAGGGGAAGGTGGTCCACACAGCCTACCTGGACCTCGCAAAAGCCTTCGATACAATACCCACTCGGGCATTATAGATAAGTTCACCAGCTTAAATATAAACCCCTATGTCACTAGATGGGTTGCAAACTGGCTCAAGGACAGAACCCACATGGTTAGAATTGCTGGAGCCATGTCAGACTCCAAACCAGTTACAAGTGGCATCCCACAAGGCTCAGTCCTGGGACCTCTCTTGTTCGGTATATATTTCTTGGAGGTACAGGCCAACACGGAAGGACTGTGGCTGACCAAGTTCGCAGATGACTGCAAACTGGGCACCATAATCAACTCTCCAGCTGACACAAGCATCCTCCAAAAGGGCCTCATAGAAACAGACAACTGGTGCCAGAGCCATGGCCTCAAGCTAAACGCCAAAAAGTGTATAGTCATCCCCTTTGGTAAAAACAAAGCGCCCACAAATTACCACATAGGTGGTAATCCATTAAGTACAGAAAAAGTAATTAGGGTCCTGGGGACTCAGGCTGATAGCAATCTCTCATTTGACAACCAAGTGGCCAAAGTGGTTAGAAAAACATTTTATATAGCCCACCTAATCATGAAGGGATTCACATCTAGATCAGGGGTGGTCATCGTGCCTCTTTACTCATCCCTCATCAGGCCCATAATTGAGTACAATGCCCCTTTTGGGATGTACCTTACCAGATACCTGCAGCAACTGGAAAGACCCCAAAAGTACCTCACCAAGAGGAGCAAAGGGCTCAAACAGATGCCATATGCTGTCCGGTTAAAGAAACTCCAGCTCTACTCAGTGGCATAACGCCTGCTCAGAGGCGATCTGTGCCTGACGTATAAAGCCATGTCCAACCTGGAATTAATGGACATGCTGCACCTCAGAAAATCCAAATCTCATCGAGCTACACGCTCAAGAGACTTGAACCTCAGCACTGAAATAAATAGGACATGCTGGAGGGACAGATTCATAACCCAGAGGCTCCCTTCACTCTGGAATAAAATCCCAGTCCAGGTTAGGCAGAGTCCCTCATTGACTCTCTTCAAGAGGAATCTTGATGAGTGGATGGGAGATCATAGGTTTACCCCGGGTATCACTTCTGTGTCACTGTTAGACAGAGGCACATTATACTAACCTTGAAAAAGGGCATAGCAAAATTAATTTAAAATGGGTGGCGAAAGCCAAACACACTCTGGCTAGGCTTATAAATGCCCTAGGGCAGATAGCCTAGTATGAACCTATGAACTTATGAATTCCAGAAAGAATTTCTGCTTAAACAGAATACATGGCTGCTTAACAAAATAGATTACTTAGAAAACAGGGAAAGGAGAAACAACATAAGGATCTTTGGTCTGCTTGAAAACATTGAAGAAGACATTATTTCATTCTTAAAAACCTGGATTCCTGAATTTTTAGACTTGAAAGAGGGACTTTTATTTGGGATTGAAAGGGCGTATAGAGCATTGAGGAAACCTGCTTCTAACTCACAAATACTCCACCTAGATCCATAGTTATAAAATTTCTTTCATTTCTGGACAAGGAACTAATATTAAAATCTGCTTGGAGAAAATCACCCTTAAAATACAATCAAAGCCTGATAAGGTTTGACAATGATTATTCTTCCAGAATACTAGAACAAAGGAAAAAAGTCTGGCCAATAATAAAACTGTTGAAACAAAACAACATTAAAGATGAGCTGGCCTTTCCGTCCAAGATGAAAATACTTTTTGCCAATGAGATGAGAACCTTTAATGACTTAGAAGAAGCTACTATATTCATCAAAAACAACAACATAATGTCCACCTCAGAAGAAATGGAATGGATGGTTCCTACTCTTAAAAGAATAAAATAAACAAATCCTTGGACTGATGCTAGAAAGAAGAAACAAAAAACTGATTCCAAGATAGCTGTCCCAAAAAATAACTCTTACAACTACATCTCTCAAAGTATCAACTGATATGGCACATCACTTGTCATCTGTTTTTATTTAAAAAAAAGGAGGGATTCTTAAGCAACTGAGAAACAGTAATGATTTATTCTGAATGTTCAAATAGTCCAATAATTCTTCACAAACAAAGGTAGGACAAGATGGGTTACTATTTACATTATATATAAGCCAAACAAAGCAACATATAATACAAACATAGAAGTTTCTATTCCCCTACTTGAACTCAGTGAATACTTATCTTGTTCACTTTTCATTGATTTTACTTATAATAATTTAAGTAATTAATTAACTAATTCAACAAGGTACAATTCATCATAGTTCAGACTCAAATGTAATAAATTAACATCATATATAATAGCAGTAACAGTAGAGTGTTTTGAAAAAAAATGCTATCATGGAGACTGATGCCTTCTTCAATTAAAGTATGATTTAGAAATGTCATGTATATTCTGGTTAAATAATAGTAGCAAACTCTTAGTACAAATGTCATTATTCTGTCTAAATATAGTTAATATCAATTATGGCAGGCATCATAGCTTCGAGTGCTGTTTGATCAATCCTGATATGGTGTGCATGAATGCAGCCGTGTCTGGCAGCTTGTACAAATGTTATTATTATTCTGTCTAAACATAATTATAATCAATTATGGCAGGTATCATGGCTTTGAGTGCTGTTTGATTGAGCCTGACATGGTATGTGTGGATGCAGCTGTGTCTGGCAGCTTGTATGTGTTGCTGTTTTCGTCTCCAGGAAGTTGTGGGTTGCAGTTTGTGATAGAGGTTTGCTGGTGCTTGTGTGTTGGGATGAGACATTTGGTGTTTTGGCAAGGATCTGAGGACATTTTGGAAGAGAATGCTTTATTTGTACGTCTGCTGAGTGAGAGGTGGGAGGGCTGGAGGAGTGTGTTTTCTCTTGTTGTGGTGGCTTGTTGGGAGGGGTTTTTTTTTATCTGTTTGCTCTCGGTTCTTTACCTGGCTGCTGCCTCACTGAAAGAGAGGGACTTCAGGCTTGAAGTTGCAGTGAAGTAAAGATTTGCTTCAGGTGCATTGCAAGCCTCACCAGAGACTGTACAGTACACAGACACATTAACAGAAACAGACACTCCCAGGTTGCTATGGTAATGGAGACAGAGTGACAGTAATGCTTAACGGCTCTTAGGACCCTCCAAGATGATTCTCGGCAATGATGTTTTTGGTTTAAAAAAAAAAAAAAAAAAAAATATATATATATATATATATATATATATATATATATAATGAAAGGGCTGTTTTAAACCACATGTGCACATACTGATGGTCTCCCAAACATTGTGTTTAGCTCATTAAGTTGATTCTTGTTAAAAAACACACACACACACAATAGTTATGTAATGTATGATTTTAGTAAATCTAGACATACAATATATAATCGTCATATAAGATGTACCAGTCTGCTGAATTTAGATATTAAAGACAGGATTTAATAATATGGGCTTGTGTATAATAACACTACTGTCTTAACTTGTCATAAATGACATACACTACATTGAACATCAAGGGGAAGCATGATGATTTTCTTATATAAGTAAATATGCAAAACAAGTCATGTAATTGCTTTAACTTGAATTATAGTTTTTGTAACCCATCTTGACCATATATAATACTTAAGCTGTTACCAAGGTAACTAATGTTTTATACATGACAACAAGCTGACAAAATTGTTCAAGAGAAACAACAGAAGCCTGAACTTGAAATGTCACAGAATGTAACAATCATATTCTGAACAAATAGTATTACATTAGCAATAGACAGTTTAATAACATGGGCTTGAGTATAATACAACTACTGTTTTAACTTGTCATAAATGACATACACTATATTGAACATCAAGAGGAAGCAGGATGATTTTTTCATATAGGTAAATGTGCCTAACTAGTCATATAATTGCTTTAACTTGAATTGTGGATTTGTAACACATCTTGACCATACATAATACGTAAGCTGTTACCAAGGTAACTAATGTTTTATACATGACATCAAACTGACAAAGTTGTTCAAGGGAAGCAATAGAAGCCTGAACTAGGAATGTCACAGAATGTAACAATCACATTCTGAAGAAATAGTATTAAATTGACAATAATCACTCAGTTTAACCTTTACTGATTATACAAAATAGAATGCTGCCATTTAAATCTAAAAACTTTCAGTATATGCCATAAAATGACAATTTATGAATATGGAAAGGGAACTTGTAATCATTAATCACAATAAGTTAATGTGTTGTTTTTAGCCTATAATTTCACTCATTTTATAATAAGAAATGACAGATATGGAAATCATTATGTGTAGGAAATGGGGGGAAGAGGGTTGCACTGATAATTAAAATGCACTAACTTTCATCAATGTTTACATAAAACAAACTTGATGCTTTAAGTAAATTAGCAACAAACAAAGTGATTACTTAAATGCTGGTAAACAATGAAATATAACTTCTGATATATCCAGCAAAATACATTGTATTATAAACATTAGGTATAAATATTATTACCATCTATTTATATTAAGTAATACGTTTTGAAAGATTTCATCAATAAGGGTGAATATGTTAAATAAATGTGCTATAATCTTTTACTGAGGTTTTATATATGATACATTCTACTTTACTATGATTGAATTGCTTGTCATCTATCTTTCATGTAAATATTAATTGCTTATACAATAAGTAGACATTTATATTGTATTAGAATCGTGTCTAATCTACAATAGTACTATATCTGTTCAAAATAATATAAATATTGTTTATTCCTATTACAAATATTCTCCATATGATAATTCAATTTATGGAGCTCAGATGTTCTGGATTGTCAAGGTACGAGTGATAATCTGATGGACTTAGATTTATCCATCAGATTAGGAATGATTTTCATTCCATGGCTAGTGCGGATCTTAGTTTTGTTAACATTTATTAATTTAAATTTGTTCTTTCACAAAAAAAAAATTAGTATGCCTGACCAAAACATTACTTTATTGGTAAACACTCAAAGTATAAAACAGATAATTTCTTTTAAAAGCTCAAACATATACTTTATAGTTATCAGAGGAAAATGTTTAATAGTCACAATAAAACAAAAAATACATAGTCTAAATAACCTAAATGGATTTAACTTTATTATCTTTAAATACCAATGGCTTAAACAATCCTAGCAAGAGATCAAATCTACTGAAATATTTAAAACTGAACAAAGCACAAATTGTCTTCCTTCAAGAAACTCATTTCAAAACAAATGACAATTACAAATGGAATCCTAAGGAATATATGATATTGACACAATTCACTTATAAGACAAAGACAAAAGTTTTAACAATTTTATGGAAAACAAATGTGATTAACCTAGAAATAATTTATAAGTATGAAGATAAAAAAGGCCTTTTGGCATTATTAATAGTTAAATATAATAACAGAATATGGACCCTAGGCAATCTATACTGGTTCCCAGGCATTGGATCAGGAATTGTTAAAAAACACTTGGATTTCATTTCCAATACTTATAAAGGCAACTTAATATTAAGAGGAGATTTTAACTGCATATTTGATATTTCTGAAACTACAAATAAAAGACTGCTGCATACATCTGCTATATCAAAAGCTTTAAACAAGTGGGTAGAATCATTTCATCTTGCAGATACTTTCAAATTTAAAGAAGATACATCTTTGTTGTTTTCCCATCAAGATCACAGATTTGGTACCCAAACTAGAACAGATAAAATATTTGCTGCCCATGACTTACACTCTAAAATCATTAATTTCTCAATCACTACCTGCCCCTTTTTAGACCACAATTCATTGATACTAAAACTTCAAAATGAGTACAAACCATTAATCTTTAACTCCAGAATTCCAGCATATATAACTAAAATTAAAGAGTTCAAACCTTGGTTATTATCTGAATTACAGTTCTTCTTAGATATTAATTATACCAGAGAGATAAATAAAATAATGATATTGGACTCATTAAAAGCTTACATATATGGTAAAACCCTAACTTGGTATAGAAAAAAATCAGAGAATGGGATTCTGAATTATTAGATCTAAAATCCAAACTTGTGTCAGTAAAAGCTGAAAGACATCAAAATCATTTCGAGATCAAAAAGAAAGTAGAAGTATTAAACAATAAATACAATGAAATTCTAACACATAAAACTAGTTTAGCTTTAGAAAAACTAAAAATTAATACATTGGCCACTTCTCCCAAATATCTACATAATTTATCCACAAGAATCAAAATACAATCAAAGCTGAATAACATTAAAAGTATCTTCCATGAAAAGAAAGGAAAAATGTCTCAGATATAGGTGACATTAATGATGCCTATAGAAATCACTATATGGAACATTTCCAAAAAGAAAATATACATATTGATCAATTAAATCTAGATGAAAAATGTTCTAATATAAAAAATACAAGAAAAAATTAAAACCAGATCCGCAAGCACCCATATCCTACAAAGAAATTACAGATACAATAAAAGAGGGTAAAAATAATAAAGCTCCAGGTATAGATGGCATAATTATGGAAATATAGAAACTTTTTCCTTCAAAGATACTATCCCTCTTCCATAAAACTCTATTAGAAATTCAGTCACAAGCTTTAATACCACCCTCTTGGAAATATTCCTTAATCATACCAATCTTAAATGAAAAAATCCCCAAACCTCTGTACCTCATATAGACCTATATCATTATTAAATAATGATTATAAGATATTTATGACAATATTAACTAACAGAATAAAAATACCACTATCCAAAACAATAAATAATGATCAAACTGGATTTATATATCATAGGCACACACATGACAATATTAAAAGGATAATTTCTCTTATAGATTATATTAATAAAGAAAATAAAGAAACACTGAAAATTGGCTTGGATATAGAGAAAGCCTTTGATTCCCTAAATTTGGAATATTTATTCAAAATACTGGTGTTATTTGAATTTCCTCATTCCTTTGTTCATCTACTAAAGAATATATATACAAAATACAAAGGGCCTTTCACCTCTGAATCTATACATATAACAACGGGTACTAAAGAAGGATGTCCCATGTCACCAGTTCTATTTGCTTTGGCTATTGAAATATTGGCAGATTCAATATGTAACAATGCAAAAATCAAATGAGTAGATGTTTATGAACAATACAATTCTAAAGTAATGCTCTTTACTGATGACATATTATTAACATTATCCAATATAAAAGAGACATTAGAAGAATTAGATATTTTAATTGACACATTTTACAGGACTTCAGGACTCCATTTCAATAAATCAAAAGCAAATTTTTTTCTTTTTAAATAAAAAAAAAAAGAATTGCAGATGAAGGGGAATCACATTATAGAGAAACAAGAATCTACCTTAAAATATCTAGGAATTGGGTTATGCAAGGATAATAATGAATTAGTCTCAAAAAACTACAATAATATTATCAATACAATTAAAATCTCTGTGGAAAAGTTCAACAAAATAATATTAACATTTGAATATAGACTACAGTTAATAAAATGTTTTTACTACCCAAAATTCTATATATAGCTTTGCCAATACAACTGTTACCAGAAATGAATATACTCAAAGAAATAAACTTATGCCTAATAAAATTTTTATGGTTTCCCAAAAGAAACATAATAGCTTTAATACATCATATCAGACCATGGAAACAGGGAGGATTAAACTTTCCTGATACAGATACATATATAAAAGCATCAATATCTAAAATAACCTCAGATTGGATAAGTTCAAATTATTCTGCAAATTGGAAAGAAGTACTAACTGTCGTGTCTTTTGGCTTTTCCCGGTTAGGGGTTGTCACAGTGGAACTCCGGCCCGCTAATGATTGCCAGTTGATTTTTATGTGCTGAGTTGCCAGCCATAACGCACAACCTTCAACAAAGGTACGCCCATTCATGCATGTCTCCACACAGAAGACGCTCTAGCTGAGAGTCGAACCAGACAGCTTCTTACTGTGAGGCGACTAACTGTAATATCAATAAAGGAATCTGATTTACAAAAAAAAAAAAAAATCAAATAACAGATAAAAACAATTTGCCATGGCACATATTATGTATTAGTATGTAATATAACATAACTAAGCCCACTAAAACTCATATGATTAATTATTACATTGATTCATTTAGGAAAATTATTAATGCAAATATAGATTTAAAAATCTGGTTCGATCTTTTAACACCATTCATTGTTACAAAGAGCTATCCATATAAAATATAAAGATAAATAATTAATTCCTGGGAACAGAAAGGATTTGTTTGTTGGTGTCAATGTATCAAAGAACTAAAAGTTCTGGATATGCAAACAATATAAACAACATACAAAATTCCACAACAAGATTGGCTAGCTATGCAAAACATTCTGACATATTCACAAGATTTATGCAGAATAAGTAGCAATTTTTCATTTAAAGAAATACCTAAACTTACAAAATACCTATATGAAATCATATATATTGATTATGATAAGGGAAATAGTATTTTGAAATTTTAAAAGATACTGATAAATTATAAAACCACACCCAAATCCTCATATTGGAATTATATAACAAAAGGACACTCATTACAGATAACTGAAGAAATTAAATCAAATATTTTATTATCAATAAAACATACATCCTTTACACAATACTGGAAAGTTTTTAATTGGAAATGCTTGCACAGAGCATTCTTAACTCCAGATAGAATTACTAAAATTAATTCTTCCACAAAGGGAATATGTTGGAGGTATGAGCAAATACACAATGCAGATTAGAATCACATTATTTTCGACTGTGTTAACATTAAGCCATTTTGGAATGGTATTAAAAACTTTTTACAAGCTTTATTTAATGAATTGTTTAACTTATCTAAAGCTCTAGTATTATTAAATGTGTATGAAGGCCCTCATTTGAATGAGTCAAATATGTATCTAGTTTGGACAATACTTGCAATCTCAAGGAACCGTATAACAAGAAGATGGAATACAAACACAATACTGGAAGACTTCTACAGCATACTGAAGACCACAGCATTGTTGGAAATTAAAATTAAAGAATTAAGGATTCATCCTAATCCATTTATTAACAATCTGTGGAAAAAAAGTCTTATCATTAATTGATACTTTACAATAACTGAACAGCTACACTCTGATAACTGGATTGTTATACCTATCAAGTAATTGTATATATTGAGCTCTGTTATAGTGTCAGGCTTATGTAAATAGTGTACATAGTTATTTAAGATGTTATATACAAATACTATGGAATTTATTCAACGGTATTTGAAACATAAAAAAATTTTGAGAAAAAAGAAAGAAATGCTAAAGTTGTAACAAGGGTTTTGTTACCTGCAGCAAAATGACTACATTTAAGGGATGATAACTACACTAGTGCATTTTTTTCTTCAGAGCATTTCAGTTTGCTTGGGTGATCCACTGCAGCCAAGATATGTTTAGTAATCCCTGGCACAGACAGTATAGGGGTGAACTATAATTTTAGCAACAGCTCTCAGTGTTTAATGAACTTTCACCATGACTTTCAACAAACATACTTTTATTATGTTTCCTTAATATTCATTTTAAAATGGTTACTACTTTAAATACTTTGTGGAGGAAATATGTTTTCTTTTAGACATGATTTTTTTTTACTACAATGATATTCCATTGTGAATTTTCAGATTTATTTTAACAGCTGTCAGGGTTTTATTTTCTCAGAGGTTCAAACATGGTGTCATTAGCAAATAATTGCAAAATAAATAAGGCACACATGTTTTCATAAAATCACTGGCTTAAGGAATGGGAAATCAGATATGCATGCTTGCAAAAATGTTTCTGAGTGATCCCCAGTTTTGAATTATCTTCAATATTTTCCACTGCTATTTTCAATCATTTGCTTTGAAAATCTGATATGTAGCATTTTAAGAACATCTACAGCTTTTTTAACACCTTTATTGAATTATTACTTGTGATATAGGCACATTTACATTTATATAAAAGTAATCAAACTTTAACAAGTTCACAAACATTATACTTCACATATATTGCTATATATCTATACACTACTAAGCAACATTACATAAATTATTCAATTCCTGTCCTTTATTTTTTTAGATAAAAAATATTTTTATTAAACCATCACTTGTGACATAGTCAATCATACATTTATATAAATGAAAAACCACACCAACACAATCCCAGTTGCAAGCATTTTACATCACAAACCATACTGACACATTTCCAGTTGCAAACATTATACATCACTTATAATCTACACAATCATTTCAGTCAAATATTAATATGTCATTTAAGTCCTGCCTTTTTTAAATTGCATTCCTCCCCTGTATGTATTGTTCCCACAATTCCCATTTTTCCTGTGTAATTTGCTCCTACCCTTTTCTAAAGATCTTAATTCCATTTGTTTTATTTCTGTTACTATATTCAGTATTTCTAGTACAGTTGGTTTAGATTTTGATTTTAATTTTCTAATAATTGCATTTTTGGCAGTCACAATAGTTAGACTTAGCAAGGTCTTCCTATGTCTAAGCAATTTTGATTCAGTATCATACCTCAGAAAAATCATCTCCCTCATCAGACCAAATTGCCCACCCAGCATCTATGACAATGCAGTCTGCAGGGAATCTGTAAAGTCTGCCAACTCATTGCACTCCCAGAATATTTGTTCCCAGTTACCTCTTTCTTCCTCATCACACCTCCAACATTTGATGTCTACCTGAGGAAAAATTCTCTGGAGTCTACTTGCGGTATAAAAATATCTATGTAAACATTTCCAAGGAAAAATACTAAATCTTTTAGATTTTGTTGCATATTTGAGAGACATACATATATTCTTCCATTGTTTCTTTGTGAATTGCTTATCCAGTCTCTCTTTCCAATCCTTTCTAACCTCTGATTGAGTGTTATAGTTATCATGCAATATTTTATATATTCTACTAATTATTCCTTTTTTAATAGCAGTTCATAGGTTCATAGGTTCATAGGTTCATAGGTTGGTACTAGGCTATCAGCCCTAGGGCCTATACAAGCCTAGCCATAACAATTCCCTGGCTATTTCTTCCCACATTATTTACTTTCCTGGATCCCTGTCTAGCAGGGCAACTGATGTGATCCCTGGGGTGAATTTCCTTTCTCCCATCCAATCGTCAAGGTTCCTCTTGAAGAGGTCCAAAGAGGCACTCTGCTTGACATGTATGGGCAATCTATTCCAGAGTCTGGGGAGTATCTGGGTCAGGAACCTATCCCTCCAGCATGTTTTGTTTATTGTGATGACAAGGTTTAGATCCCTGGAGCATGTAGCTCTGAGGGATTGGGATTTCTTTAAGTGTAGCATGTCCAACAGCTCTGGGTTTGACATGGCCTTGTATGTTAAGCAGAGATCGCCTCTGAGTAGACGATATGCGACAGAGTATAGCTGGAGTTTTTTAAGGTGGTCAGCGTGGGGCATCTGCTTTAGGCCTGTGATTCTTTTAGTGAGGTATTTCTGAGGCCTTTCCAGTTGTTGCAGATGTCTTGAGATGTACATACCAAATGGGGCGTTGTATTCTATAATGGGTCTAATGAGGGATGAGTACAGTGGGACAATGACCTCCTTTTTCTGGATGAAAAGCCCTTCGTGATGAGGTGTGCCACATAGAAGGATTTCCTGACTGTTGTGGCGATGTGGTTATCGAAGGTGAGACCACTGTCCACCTGTGTCCCTAAGTCTCTTATCACACTTTCTGTGTTTAGTGTACTGCCACCTATATGGTAATTCATGGATACATGTTTTTTCCCAAAGGGGATAACAATACATTTCTTGGCATTGAGCTTGAGCCCATGGCTCTGACACCAAGCATCTGTTTCTGTAAGGCCCTTTTGTAGAGTATCCACATCATTTGGGGATTCAATAATGGCTCCCAGTTTGCAGTCATCTGCAAACTTTGTTAGCCAGAGTCCCTTAGTGTTGACCTGTACTTCAGAGAAGTAGATGCCAAACAAGAACAGCCCCAGGACTGAACCCTGAGGTACTCCACTTGTCACTTGTCTGGAGCTGGATTTGGAGTCGGCTACTTTTACAGTGTGGGTTCTATCAGTAAGCCATTTAGCAACCCATTGGGTGACATAGGGATTAATGCCCAACTTAGTAAGTTTATCTATGATTCCAGAGTGGGGGATGGTGTCAAAGGCCTTGGCAAGGTCTAGATAGGCTGTGTGGACCACCTTACCCTTGTCCATGGCTCTGGAGACTGATTCAAAGAAGTCAATCAGGTTCAGGAGACAAGATCGGCCCTTCACAAACCCAAACTGGGTGGGGTCCAGTGTTTGAAGGTTGCCAATGTCTTTGTTTATAAGTTCCATGATAATACGCTCCATGGCCTTGCAGATAAGGCTTGTCTGACTGATGGGACGGTAGTTTCCGGGATCCAAGGTGGATCCCCCCTTGTGGATTGGGATAACTGTAGCTCTGCGCCACTCAGTGGGCATGAAACCTGAGGTGAGGCTATGATTAAACATGACACTTAGGTGAGGTGCCAGTTCATATTGTAGTTCATGTAGTACACAGCCCGGGATGTCATCTGGTCCCATGGATGCTGTATTCTTGGCTTTAGGGAGTGCGTTTTGTACCTGTGTGGCCGTTATTACTGGAATTTGGCAATCTTCCGGTATTGAGATGGGCCATTTAGGGGGTGAGAGGGGGGTGAATTTGGCACTGAATCAATCTGCCAGGATATTAGCAATATCCTTCGGATCAGTATATTTAATGCCATTCTGTTTTAGCTCAGAGCAGATCTGAGCATTGCCATTTAGATTCTTGACATAATTATAGAATGCTTTGTGGTTGTCTTTGGAATCTTTGGCAATTTTATTTTCGTAACTAGCTTTGGAGGATTTTATGAGGCATCTCAGTTTCTTACTGAGGCTAGTAAGGAGTTTTTGCATCCTGGGATTTTCCTCTTTTCTGCAAAAGTTTCTTCCTTTTGTTGTAAAGTTTGTTTATGGCAGGGGACCACCAGATTGGCTTCCTTTTTTGGATGAGAGCATTTTGGTTCTATTTGGGATGGCACGATTCATGCATGAGTGGATGTGCTCGTACAGTGCCTTAGTGTAGGATTCAGCAGTTGAACTTTCAGTTCCCGTCTGCATGGGTGTCATGAAGTTTGTCACTTCTGACTTGAGTAGCATGAAGTTGGCTTTGGAGAAGTTTTTTATGGTGGTTTCTTTACTGGGGGGTGGGGGTGGGATGTGGATGTTAATGGTGATTAGCTTATGGTCAGACCTGACTAACGAGGGGGTGACCATAGGTATGGAGCATTGATTTCCCATTTTGGTAATGACCAGGTCTAGGATATTGGAGCCCCTGGTGGGACTATGGATTAGTTGATCCAGGGCGTTGGAATTTATGAATTCCAAGAACCATTGCGCAAAGGTGTTGGGACATGAGTAGTTTTCCTAGTTAATGGCAGGGTAGTTAAAATCACCCAGTATTAGGGTGTTTGGTTCTATCTTAATATTTTCCAGTATGTTTAGAAAGGTGTAGTGAGAATCTTGGGGTATGGTGGGGGATCTGTAGCAAGCTACAATTTGAATTGCAGTCTTACCTAGTGTTAGTTGCACTTGGAGAATTTCAGACACATTGTGTTGGTCAACTAGCCTGGTGGTGTGAATATCCTTAGTGAATATTGACACTCCTCCACCTTTAGTGTTTCGGTCCTGGTTTGGTGGCCGAAAAGTGTGGTAAGAGTTGTACCCTGGTATTGCAGGGGTGCTCTCTGGAGCCTTGAACCAGGTCTCAGTTACTGCACAGATATCGATGTTCTCCATTTTTAGGAGTGCCTCGAGAGAGTGCATTTTGAGATTTAGACTTCTAGCATTAAGTAGCATTACCTTCAGATTTTGCATGCTTGTACCTGTTACGGTGGTGGTTTTATCCTTTGACGTTTGCCTAAAAAGGCACTATAGGGGTGGCAAGAGCCTTAGCCAGTAACCTGAATCCCAGGGGCGACAGGTTTCTGTTCTGGATTCTACTAAAAATCTTACCAGTGCTGGTCTTTCATTTAGAACCCCCCTATTTCATTCTGTTTGCCTGTACTCTGATATCAATCCTTGATAGGGAAGGCAAATCTCTAACCTGCAGTCCAAATACATTTTTGGTATCTTCCCATTTTGTTATATTTACTTCTCTAGTTATTTGCTCCAAATATATTGGTTCCTTTGCCAGTTTTCTCCAATAAATTCCAGCACCCTCTTGCCTATTGTCTGTATCCCTAATTGCAGTCATCCCTATCAGCAGAATCTCCTTTCTCCATTCCTGTGTTGATTTAGTCCTTAGAATACTTTGTGCTACTTTATGACTATAAGATTCTGTAGGATTATTTTTATTCACCTGAAAGTTCTGTATCCAAAATCCTAGTCTCTCCTGACTTCCTGAGCTCTCCCTGTTTCATCATCATCATCATCTCTTTCCACTTTGAATTATAGTTTTTTGCTTGTGTTGTGTATAGGCGCCTTAACTGTGTAGCTCTGAAATATCCCTTCAAATCAGGTAATCACAATCTGCCCTGTTCTACTGGATGAATCAGCTTATCTCACATGAATCGTACCATCTTCATCTCCCAGATAAAGTCCTTCAGCTATTTATTAATTGCTATCAACAACTTCTCCTCTGGTTGATAAAAATATACCTGCCCTGTGTATAAGACTAAAGGGACTAAAAACATTATAACAGCTTGTATCTTGCTATCCATATCCATATAACAGAGCTTCCATTTTCTCAGTTTTTGTATTATCTTTTGTGTAGTCTATTCCCACATATCCTTAGCTGCTAAACCAGAATAATTTTTTATCCATACTCCTAAATACTTCATTTTATCATGACCTCATAAATATGGATATTGCTGAACCAATTCATGTATGGGCACATAATTTACTGATGTTTGTTTTTGCTTCATTAATTTTGTATCCTATAAAGATATGAAACAATCTCAAAATGTTCCATAACACTATAATGTTCCTTTCTGGTTTTGTCAGGTATAAAATAATATCATCTGCAAATAGAGCCAGCATTTCTTGACTACCATATCACTTAAATCCTGGAATTTCTGAGTTCCTTATTTAACTTGTCAGTGGTTCTAAATATAATGCAAATAACAAAGGGGAAAGAGGATACCCCTGCCTGGTTCCTCTGCTCAAGCAGAAATTATCAGAGAGGACAACACCCACTTTAATTACTGCCTTCAATCCCTCATATACACTCCTAATCAACCTTAGAATTTTATTAGGAAATGCAAATGCTTCCATTGCCTTGGTCATAAAGTCACAGCTTACTCTGTCAAATGCTTTCTCTGCATCAAGACCCACTGACAACAGTAGCATTTTCTTACATTCTGCTTCCCTCTGGATCATCAGTGTTCTGTTAATGTTGTCAAATGTTTGCCTCCCTTCTACAGAACCACATTGATACATATCTATCAGTTTTGGCATCACTTTTGCCATTCTTTTAGCCATTATAGACATAAACACTTTATAATCATGGTTTAGTATTGAAATGGGGCCTGTATGAAACTGGATCCAATGGATCTTTACTCTCTTTGGGTATTACAACTACCACTGCTTCCTCTAGGATGCTGGTACTTCGACTGCTCTTGAAATACTGTTAAATAAAGCCTTCCAGATCTTTATCAGTTTTTCCCTCTTAGCTTCCAAACTTCCATAGGAATACCATCTATTCCTGGGGACTTTTCTGTCGATTGATTATACATCACCATTTTTATCTCATCTCCTATCCTAACTGTTAGTAGTTGAGCCTCAGCTACATCTAACCTTGGCATATTTATTTCTTCCATAAACATTTCCATTTGTATCTTTTCTTGATTTCCATATTTCTCTGCTTTATACAGACTGTCATGAAGTTTCTAATATGTTTCTAATACCGCTACGGGATCTCTTGCTACCTACCTTGTTATAGGCTCCTTAAGCTTGGCAACAGTCCTTTCTGCTTTTTGTTGCCTGAGTCATTGTGTTAAAAGTTTTTGTGCTCTAGAGTTATTATCAAAAGCAGTTGCTTAACAGCAATGTTTTTAAACTCATGCATATTATCGAGGTAATCCCTTATTTTCTGTTTAGCATTTTGCAGTTGATTCTCTTCTTGTTCTCTGAGAGTCCCCCGATTCTGCAATACTTTAACATTTGTCAGTCCCTATAAATAATTCTTTCTTTCCTTTCAATGTTTCTCTCTCAAACTTTCTCTCTTGAAATGCACTTATTTCTTTCCTATCCATTTTTCTTACCTGACAGTTGGAATACCATGATCAAGAAGGTGGTTTCCCCAGGATGAGGTGCTTCCACTGCAGTTTTCAGTCGGGTAGACCCCTGTTATTTCCCAAAATGTGGGAATCTCAACTGAATAATTTATGGAAGTGTGGAACTGCATACATGCAGTTCTTTTAACTTAAGCTAACAAACAGATATGTTTCTTTCGTTCTGTCATGTCTAGCTCACAAGCCTATATTTCTAACCAGCCATGCTGTACATCCCATTTCCCAAGCTCCTAACTCAGAAACAGCCAATCGTTTACTCTTGTATTACTCCTATTTACAAGACTTATCTTTTTCCTCCAAAAGTACTTCTTTTCTGTCTTACTCTCTCAAAACACACTTCTTCCTTACCTTTCCGTTTTTCTTTTTCAAACTTTCTCTCTTGAAACACACTTCTTCATTTTATTTTCATCTTTCTCCTCTCGAAACAGTACTCTTCCTTTCCTTTCACTAACGACAAACACCATTGCAAGGCTATCAGTAACCAAAGGCATAATTACATGGCAGCGGAAATACCACAATCAAAAAGGGTGGCTTTCCCAGGATGAAGCTCTTCCACTGTAATCTTCTGTTGGGTAGACTACTCTGATTTCCCCAAATGTGGGAAACTCAACTGCATAAATTATGTTAGTAATGGACTGCCATCGCACAGCCGTCTAAACTTAAGCTAACAAACAAACAGATGTTTCTTTTCTTCTAGCATACCTAGCTTACACACCTGTATTTCTAAGCAATGTTATGCATACAGTTCCCCAAGCTCCTAAATGAGAAACAAACATTTACTATCGTAGTACTCTTTTTTACAAGACTCACCTTTTTCTCCAGATACATTTCTTTTCTGTCTTTGTCACTCTAAACACTCTTGTTGCTTTTCTCTTCATCTTTCGCTTTCAAAACACATTTTGTCCTTTCCTTTCCATCTTTCTCTCTTAAACTTATCATTGAAACACACTTGTTCCTTTCCTTTCCATCTTTCTCCTCTCAAAACAGGCTTCTTCCTTTCCTTTCCTTTCATTTTCTTTCCTTTCCTTCCCTTCTCTTCCCTTTCCTTTCCTTCCTTTCTCTTCCTTTCCCTTTCCTTCCCTCCCCTTTCCTTTCATTCCTTTCCTTTTCTTTCTTTCCTTTCCTTCCCTTCCCTTTCCTTTCCTTTTCTTTCCTTTCCTTCCCTTCTCTTCCTTTCCCTTCCTTTCCTTCCCTTACCACCCCTTTCCTTTCATTCCTTTCCTTTCCTTCCCTTCCCTTTCCTTTCCTTTTCTTTCCTTTCCTTCCCTTCTCTTCCTTTCCCTTCCTTTCCTTCCCTTACCACCCCTTTCCTTTCATTCCTTTCCTTTCATTCCTTTCCTTTCCTTCCTTTCCTTTTATTTCTTTCCTTTCCTTCCCTTCCCTTTCCTTCCTTTCCTTTCCTTTCCTTTCAATAGACTTTGACTTGAGAAAGAAGACAGCCAATATTGACATTTCTTAACTCCTGGAGACAGTCATTGCCTCCCCCTCCCACACCCACTCTAGAACTTGTTTATAGGACGGACAAGGTACAGTAGGACTTTTGCAATTAAAAGACTTATAAAATAAAATTAATTGTGCTTAAAACCATTGCAAGAACAGTAAACTATCCAAAAATATTATGGTCTGCTTAGGAAAGTTTTATGAGTTTAGTTATTTGGTACATCAATTAAATGAACTTTTTACTCATTTATCTAAACTTCTGTGCCTGTGGTTTATATTATATCTTGCATAACAATAAAGTAGATTTTGACTTGCAATCCTTTCTAAAATACTACAGTGGTTAGAATATTTTTATACACTGCTTGTGACTAAAATGTGTATTTGTTTTATGTGATTTTTACACGGCATTTACTTCCTTACTTACTGTGAACTTAAATGAACTTCATTGTTTCCACATATATTATTATTTATGTTTAAAAAAAAACTACTTAAATATTTCTCCATTGCTATTTTACTTTCAGTGGGATTCTTTCCAAGTTTATAACAGTGCATATGCCCACTATGCCATGGAAGGAGACTATGTCTTGGTATAGGTAACCAACCATCTCTTCCAGGCATGCATTGAAAATACTTGTACTATCTGTACATGTGCTTTGTACTGCACAAGAAATAACAATTTTTACTACCGCATCCAGAGCAACATCATGTGCAACTGAATATATACTGCTGTCTTTCCACAAATGATGTCAGAGCTTCTTAAGGTGATCTTTCCACAACCACCAAACCCAGTGTCCCACTGTGGTACTCAGCTGACGAGACTGCACTCCTCCAATGATAATATTATTAATATACATTTATAGAGAATAAATAATATATATATATATATATATATATATATATATATATAAACACATACAGTACTCTCACAGTACCATTGTTGGGCAGGGAGCATTCTGCTTGTATAAAGAATTTTATTAATTACATAAATAAATTCCTGGTAACAGCATATTGTAATATTAAAACGGGTGTCACAGTTAAAACTTTATGATACTGTGATTGTTGGAATCTGTAGAATTTTGCTGTATATGATTTGCTTCTTTATTTCAGTGTTTTTTTTTAGTGCACTTTGCAGTTTGAAGTATGTTTTAATTAAATAGGGAATGTTGGGTGTGGGAGTCTGAATGACGGGGGGCTTATCCTATCATGTTTTGTTTTAGCACTTTGGGTTGATGCATCAGTTGTAAGGGGTGTTTGCTTGGACAAGTAGCTGCATCTTACTTTTATGATAGTTTGATTTATTATGGAGGTAAATTTTGTAGGCTGAGTATGGAGAATTCAGTCAAATTTTGTTTTTATGTTCTAGTGGGGGTTGTGCATAGGTTAAATAGCATTATATAATTATGTGTGTGATGGTATCTTGGGTACAATGATTTTATAATAACATTGCAATGCTAGTGTCAAACGTTATTAAGTTTTGGGCATGGCATTTTTGATAACCAGTAGTATATAATATTTACCTCAGTATTTGATTTTGAAGTTGTTTACAACCTTGGTTTTGTGCAGAACATGTCATGACATTCCAGAACCTCCACAGCCGCTCAGCTGGTACTAGTCACAGTGGCATATTTCAAGCAAAGGTGAGCAATGAAACATCCTGAGGCCTATACATTGTAGAATCTCACAGAAGTGCAGCATCCCAGCATCCAATCCTTTAGTATTAACTGGACCTTTGTGTGGTTTTTAGTTTGTCATATTTTCCTCCTCCCCCTTTCTTTTGGGTATTGTTCCGTGTGCTAATTCTTTCTGTCTTTCAAGTTCAGCCACAGTACAGTGCATTAAAGAGAGATGATTGTGTCTATCGCAGAAAGAGCAAGGCATGCTAATTGATTTAGAAATGGTGGGGATGGCTGAGCAGAACCTGAATTCCAAGAGGAGACCTTTGCTGAATTCAGAGGAGGGTGCAGCTGAGAGACTAGCTCAAGCTAAGACAGCTCGGAAAAAGACGGTCAGAGATGCTTCTGGCCAAAGGGTCACCCCTTCCTGCCCATCTGACATATAAACAGAAGTACAAGCTAATGTCTCTGTTGGGTCTAAAGGGCTTAATACTATTGGTGGGAGTCAATATGCTGATATTTGTTAAGATGACTTGATAAATTCTTTGCTGGAAGAAGGGAGAGTTAGGCTGTTTGACTTATCCTTACAGAGAAACGTTGCTGCCTCTACAGTGTTAAATATGGGAGTTGTAGTAGGTACTGATGTTGACTGGGTGGTGCAGTTATCTTTGTCCAACTTGCATAAGGGGTCAGAGGATATTGGGGGTTCAGAGAGGGAAGTCCCACCTTGTCTGGATGAGTGTATCCCCCAATTCTTGTCCCCTATGGCTACCCTTAGATTTACATGCTCCAAATCACCTGGCTCCCATATCACAACACATGTTCCCATGAAGGTCAAAGACAAGATTGTAAAAGGGGAGTTTGTAGATATCTTTGATCTAGTGGGCAATGAGGGAATTAAATGCATACTAGATGCCAGTAACACTTCTGACAAGGACTTGAGGGCAGCCTTAGCTGCCATTGGGAAGAAGACATCAGCCAGAACACCACTCAGGAACTGAGATAATCACTCTCTGTTTTTGTGGTATTTATGGGCATGATCATCAAGAAGATTCCCACCCAAGCACTGCCTTTATTAGCTTATTTTGCATCCATAAGGGAAGCCCACCATGGTGAAAGGGGGTTTTGGTTGGTTGAATTATGATCAGTGCTTCAGGAATCTGAAAGCTCTCGACAGTTCCCTCCGGTGGGAGTCAAGGCATCCTGATATATGCCTTAGTGCCATGATGGACAAGGAGGTGGCTATGGGCATTGATGGTGGGGCTGTTAATCCAAAAGACACAAGAGTTTGCTGGGCACTCAATCGTGGCAAATGCATCTGGCTGGCATGTCTTTGGGATGTGGGAAAGATCATCCTGCTTCTAGGTGTTAAGGCCTGTTGCCTAGGGACAGGTTGACATTTACTACTTCTCAGACAGACAGAGAGATAGGTAAGGGGCACAACACTTCCTTTTGTGCCAAGCAACCTTTTTGTAGACACAGGGGAGGGAGCTTTGGTAGGGGACCTGAATGTACCACAGTGAACTTATTATCCCATTTGTCTAGATAGGTTATCCTGCCTACTGTTAGATTACCCGGATCAAAAGGCAGCAGCCACACTTCTTAAAGGCTTCTCCAAAGGTTTTACCATTCACTCCCCAGCCCTGTTAGATTCTAAGTTAGTTAACAAATTTTCATCAGTCAAAGGACATGAACACATTGCTGCTAGGCTGACAGAGAAACAGCTATGAGATGGCATGATTATTTACCCCTTTTCATCCCCTCCTTGGTTTTTGTTTCAAATCTCCCCTATCATCCTGGTTCCCAAGAAAAGGGAGAATGTGTTTAGGCTGATCCATCACTTGTCTCACCCAGTGAGGGGGTCAGTCAATGATTTTATTGACACCACACTGACAAAATTGCACTGCTCTTTTTTGGTTCAGGCAGCGGAGGTCATAGTGGTCTATGCTGACACCTGGCTCTATAAGATGGATATCAAATCTGCTTTTTGTCTTCTTCCTGTGAGACAAGAAGATTGGCCTTATTTAGGTTTTCAGTTCAATGGGAAGAAGAGGAGGATGGACATTATGTTTTTAGAAAATTTTATCATTTGGGTGGCAGTGTTAGTATGGAAGGATAGATTATGTGGCAAGAGAATCAATTTGCACTCAGATAATATTGCAGTGGTTCACCCTCTCAAAAAACATTCTTCCAGGTCCAGGTGGGTTCACTCAGTCATAAGGCTTTTAGTTTTGCTGAGTCTAGAGATTAATTTGTCATTTTCGTGTGTTCATGTCCCTGGTCATCTTAATCCTATAGCTGACAGTTTCTCCCAGTTTTAGTGTGTCAGGTTTCACCCCTTGGCCAAGCATTCAGATCCAAAGGGTACCCCAGTTCTTGCGGGAGTCTAGATAATTGGAGAAGACTAGCATTATTGTTTTTTGCAAATTCTTAGGCCAGCAAAATTAGAAACGCTTATTCATCATCTCTCTTCAGGTTTTTAAGGCATTCTACAGATTTTTGATCCCTGGTTCCAGGCCATGGGAAGTACAGCTGTTGCTGCAATTTTTAGTAGCCAGGTCCACAGCAGAAGATTCACCTAAAACTTTCAAAGTACACCTTGCAGTTTTGGGATGGTTGGAGCATTTTTGGGCCTTTAGTCTGTGTCAGGACACTGGGTTATGGGAAGTATGCTTAAGGGCCTTGAGAACATGCAGGGACCTTCCCAGGATTCCAGAAAACCTATTGGGAGACAACTCCTTCCCCTTGTTATTCAAGGTTGTAGGACCATGGGGGATTTTCACTTATTTGTTTCTGTAGCTGCTTTGTTCACATCTTTGTATGTGGGTGCTTTCTGTGCCAATGAACCTCTCCTTTACCTTTGTTGGAAGGATCTTGTCATCCACAGGGAGTTTGTTATGATTTGGTTAAAGAAATACAAGACTGATCAAGTTGGTAAAGAACAGCAGGTACAACTGGACCAGTGGGCTAGTCACTTGCCATGTGCATTGGGTCAGTTTGCTATTTAATTTTATTTCCTCAGAAAAAAGGTCAGGATTAGTTTTCATGCTCATCTCAGGCAGGCCTTTTCACCTATCAGAGATTAATGCATTTCTTAGGTAGGGCTTGGCAGGGAAAGGAATTCACCCACAAGGTTGCTCCTTACACACCTTTTGGAAAGGTCATACCTTGGACTTGGCCATGGAAGGGCACTCTGTGCAGGTCATTCAAAGAATGGGAAGGTGAGTCTCTGATGCCTATTTGTCATACATCAGGCATTCATTTTTATTTCTGCTGCAGGGAAGGAGGTCATTTGGCTCTTGGGCCATTTTTCTATTCAGAGAGCACCAATAGGAGCCTTGGCTCAACCAGTTGGTCACTCAAGTTCTTTTGATAGTAAGCAATGGGCAGTTAATTCCTTTGGTTTCCCTAGTCTTAGTCGGTTTAAATTTTGGGAAAGCTGGCATAAAATTACTATTTAAGAAGCCTTGTCCAACATTGTGATAATTCACTTCGGGGGAATTGATCTGAGTCAAGCCCCTAAGAAGATTCTCTTGGCCAGAATCTTATCTGATATGCACCACTTGTGGCAGTTATATCTGAAGGTAGTTTCCTTCTGGTCTGCCATCATCGCGAGACTGTACTGGAAGGGTGCTAGAAGGTCTAGTGACATTGAGAAAGCCAGGCATTTTATCAACCACAGAGTCAAACGGGCTGCTAGCCAAACTGGTTTCCAGGTGATTGAGCACAGTGATAGTGACAGGCTGGAGCCCAATTTCTATGCTTAGAATAATGTTCATTTGAACTAAAGCAAGAAGTACCCAGGGAAAGACCAATCCAGCACTAGAGTAAAATCTGAAAATTTAATGTAACCACGAACACAATAAAATATGATACACTTATAAACGCATACACAGTATTACAAAGTGTTTACATCAAAATTCCATAGACTTCATCAGATGCAGGACTGAAAAAGGTTATATTTATTACTATAGATGTTGTAGATTTATTTTCAAGTATCCCTTATATAGAAGAGCTACAAATGCTGGAAGAGAGAAATTTTACTCTATTACTGGTTTGGTCTTTCCCTGGGTACTTTTAGCTTTAATTCTTAGTGTTTATTTGTACCTGGAAAACCATCATTTTTGGATAATGTTCATTTGAATAGCACGGGTTTTGATTTGTTTAATTTGGATATGGTTGTTGCTATTCAGAAATTTTGCAAAATTTAACTTGTTTTCTTCCATAGCACAGAATTTAGTTGTGAGGCTGTTGATTTGCAGAAAATAGCATAGTATGCCAGGTTGGTGGTGGCCATATGGCCTCACCCCCCTTATGTTCCCCCATTCTTGTTCTGCGGCCTCGGCTGTTCTCAGGTTGGACCCAGATTTGACTGGTAGCCACATCAAGGAGTATGTGGCTTAGAATTATGAGTTAAATAGGTTTGCCACCAGGTCCGAGGTAGCTAGGAATACACACCCAGTTTTTTTCTGAGGTGGCAGTTGGAACAGGCGGATTTATGACAATCGTCTTGAGGTGATAGTTTGATGGTATTTGTTTATATGAATTACTTATGGCATCACTATTTGGTTGTCCCTGACTGTCATATAATAAAAGGTCACAAAGTCAATCTGGTGTGTTTTATGACTCATCTCAATGGACAACTTCTCCTTAAAGAAGTGAATATAATCATTTTGTATTGACTTAGAAGGGTACATAGAGTGGGAATGTAGAAGTGTGCATTATTTTCCTTTGAAGAGTAGCACAGCCTTGAGATATGCAACTAACATTTATACTTGTCACATATAACAGCTGGCTGCACACCATTAATGGACTATGGGTGCATTTTATTTTAAAGTATATTTCATATGATACAACACATGGTGCCCTTTTTCATAATGAATCCACTGATATAACAGATGTAGGACCATTGTCCCTGCAGTTGCGCTGCTTTGTCTGCTTTCC
The DNA here is from genome assembly GCF_019279795.1 of Protopterus annectens. Lineage (NCBI taxonomy): Eukaryota > Metazoa > Chordata > Ceratodontiformes > Protopteridae > Protopterus > Protopterus annectens. The sequence continues at coordinate 1,216,592,602 of NC_056739.1, forward strand.
TACCCTTTGCCATGCATTTTGTAGCTGCAGTTAAGGGGAACTGGAATGTTCAGGATCTCTTATGCAAAGTCTGAGGATCTCAACTTCAGCAAGTTATTATTGTTTGCTTTTAGTACATAGTTCTGGGAACAGGAAATGAAGTCCCCTCCTCATCATATTTCCATCCCAACAGAACTGCCCCTTTCCTGAGACGTCTAGGCAGTGTTATAATACATGACTACATGGGGACAGGAAAGATGCACTGACATTACTCCACAAAATTCACTTATTATGAATGCACTATGACCTTGATGTACAGTACAGAAACAGATGCAGGAAAAATGGATGCTGTGTGTACAGCATGATTTTGTCTTTAGATGGGCTTATTTAAAATAAAGCGATAAAGAACAGTTTTTATGTGCACACATTTAATGAAGGAATACATATAAAATGTTACTCTCTCTCTTGGTACTTCACTTGTATATAAAACAGTAAGCTGTTTTTAAAGTTTTTTGCCTCACACCTGCAGAGTCCAGAGTTCAAGCCTAACCTCCAGCCACTGTCTGTGTTGTGGTTGTAACTGCATGAGCTTTCTTTGGGTAGTCTGATGCCTCCCACCCAATCTCCCCAAAACATGCAGATTGATTTGCTACTCTGAAATTTGCATATATATATATATATATATATATATATATATATATATATATATATATATTGTATTAACCCCTGCTGTTACTGTTTTGGTTGTAGTTGAAAAGGGTCCATGTTGACCAGTTAGCTTATTTGGGTAATGAATGAATAAAAAAATACTTTCATAAGAAAACTATTTCTGTTTGTCATATATATATAAATTTATGTAAATATAGATATAGATTATATGCAACACATTCACACAGACTAAAGATTTCATCAGCAGGACAGACTTTAGCTGCCCCTACCTCATAATAGAGAACATTATTTTAAATAAAGTATTTGCCACTGATTACCTTCTGAGACTAACTATACTGAGAGGTGATTGGGAGGGGCTGACAGTTCTCAGACTTCATTGGCTGATAAAACCGGCTGCACTGTAGTAGACAACTTCAAGCTCCCAGACTAGGACACAATAGAAATTATGCCTGCTGCATACCTGAAGCCACAAAAGGCTTAGCTGACTAGGTAGGGACCTTTTCTTTAGTAGGTTACTCCTTGAAAGTAGACCTTACCAAAGTTCTTATTGTATTCATTAGTTTATCAGATAAGATGACTTGCTTACACTTATAGACCCTACAGCAAAAGACTGAGGGATTCATACCTAAGACTACACAATGAAGCTCTTTAGAAGCTTGTAGCCTTAATCATCTCTGCAAATCTGCTAAGTCATGAAAAATGTTGCTCCTTTTCTTTTGTAAATGAAGATGACAACTGAAAACTAAACTGAGTCTCCAAAATGTGGCTCTGTATTTAAAATGAAAGCTACCACGGTAAAACAAATAATTAACTTTGATCTGCTGTAGTTCCATTTTAACTTTTCTTTCTTCACTGCTAAATGTGTTTATGTTTCACTGTTAAAGGTGTTTGTGTATTTAGGGGAGGTCATGTGTTGGGATGTTCATTAGTATCTCTCAAACTGCTAACGCATGCACATGGAACCGGTATCATTACCACTTTTGGGGCAGTTTGAGTAGGCAGATAGGCAGGAGTATTATCTGGATATTATATGTAAGTGTAACTTTACATTTACAGTGTCACATTTTTACCCCCTTTGGATGTGCATTTCATGTCTACATATTGTGATCTGAAAGTGACCATCATGGAACATGTGTCAGTCTGAAATACGCCTTTCTTTCTATAAAGAACAGGGACCCTGTTTTTCAGTTTCTCCCACCAAAATTCCAGACAATGCAAATTTACACTCTGTTGAGCATTGGAAAAACATGCAATATTCATAAACAGGCATTTTAGGCCAGAGCATTCATTCTCTACATGAACTTATTTTCATATTTACAAGCTTTATTGAGTGTTCTGTACCTACAATATATTGCATTTTGCATATATATATATATATATATATATATATATATATATATATATATATATATATATATATATACGTTTATATATACACATACACAAAGAAATCAGAATAAAATTGGGGTGACAATGAGAAATTCCACTTAAAAATCACAAGTATAATTCCTAGATTTCACCTGAAAAAAATTTAATTTCATTTATGAGAACCATAAATCAGTGATCCTTATAAAGAAGAATGAATCCAAAGTGGTCAAACTTGCACTGAAATGCCACAAAATATAGATTGCAAGCATAATCACCTAACTCACTGTGCCTTTTCATTGTTTTTTTTCCCTTTCTTTTTTATTTTTACCATCAATTTTCTAGAAATAACTGATTTTTGCAGTCACATATTCTATCAAGTGCAACTCAGCTTGCATGGTTCACCTCAGTAGGTCAGAGTATAAAATAGTGAATAAACTGTACTCTCACATATGAAGTGAAATTTAAAATGAGCTACACAGTTTGCTAAGCAAAGCAAGCTATTTAATACAGGTGCAGTATAAAATATATCAAACAGCTAACGTTTAGAATCCAGGAATCTGGGTACACACATAGACAGTAACCTACCACCATGTGGCCACAGTACTGAGGAAATCATTTTATGTTGTACAACTTATAAGTAAGGGTATGGCACCTAGGTCCAAAGAAGTCATTATCCCACTGTACTCCATCCTTATCAAACTAATCATAGAGTAAAATACTCCCTTTGGTATGTACCTGACCAGGATATGCAGCAGGCATAAGCAGCAACTGAGCGACCTCAGAGATTCCTTACAAAAAGAACACACCTACCTTATGCAGAATGCCTTAAAGCCCTTTCTCTCTACTCAGTCTCCTATAGATTGCTGAGGGGTGATTTATGCCTGGCTTACAAGGCATCAGCAAACCCCACACTTATGAATCTCCTACATATTCGTAAGTCAAAGAGCACCAGAAAAACAAGGTCTGTGACTTAAACAGAACATGCTAGAGAGAAAAATATGTGTCACAGAGACTGCTCTTCCTATGGAACAGGCTTCCCATCCATGTGAAGCTGAGACTGTCTATTACCCAGTTTAAGAACAACCTAGACCGATGGATGGGAGATAGGAAAGTTACACTGTGCCTGGCACCCATGTCCCTTATGGACAGAGATAGTTTATAAATGCCTGGCCATCAATGTCCTGTTTGGATACAGGGCATCATTATTCTTTTGGGAAAACTTGGGTAGGTTTAGAAATGTCATCTTGTTGCTTTACATGGGAGGGGGTGCTAAGAATGTAAATGCACCCTTTAGCATGGAAAGAAAGCTGCCTGATCTCACACTAGAAAGCTGCATAGGGATGATAAAGTTGCAGGTGATGGCACTGTCAGCAGAGATTTAGGATGACTGCCTAATATGTATATGTGGTCATACTGAAGGTGGAAATTAATTTATACACACACGCACGCACATGCACACACACACAGATACACACACACACACACACACACACACACACACACACACACACACACACACACACACACACACACACACACACACACACACGTATATGCACACACAAACACAAAAGAAAACTGAAAAACTCAAAAGGAATTGGTACCAATATGAAGATGAATAAACATGAAAGTGGTTGGCTAAGGGTTTAGATCCTGCTATATGTATGATTAATAAAAGTATCATGCATGTAAACACTATTTAGGAAAGTGACTAGGTTTTCTTTTGCAGCATTAAAACATATGAAAATTCCCATATAATGATTCAACTCATACCACCAGAACCATAACAGTTACTTTAGATTAAGGGTGCGAGAGAGAGAGAGAGAGACAGAGAGAGAGAGAGAGAGAGAAATAGTGCAAGAGAGAGAAAGAGAAGATGGAGTTTGGACTGACCTTAATCTACCTCTCTCTTGTACCCTTAATCCACACCCTTCTGCTTCCCAACCACTGTTGTCTGCTTTATGCCTGGAGCTAGACCTGACACATTCCTCTCCCCTGTCCGCCTAGACTCATATCCCATAAATTTGAATGTTTTAAGTTGCAAAATGACATTGATTGAAGAGAGTATGTTGAATATGTTCATTTCCAAAATCTTTATGCTTTTGAATATTTCATTTTTGTCTCCTGTATTGCTTTTGCCTCATATCACACAGAACCCAAACACTGGAATATTTGGTCATTGTGGTCAATGGATCAAACTACTAGTTTGTCTTTCTCCATGGGTTCCCTCCATCTGTTAATGTCACAGAAAATGGAAGGGTTGTTTATACTCTTTGACACAAAGTTATAACGTTGAGAAGAATAACAGTACTGACAACTGAAACACAAAGATAGAAAAACAAAGAAAATACTCTCAATACTGTGAGTTACCATAGAGATAGGAATAAAATCAAAGATCACATTGGAACAACATCTATTCCTTCATTGCCAGGTCTAGCTATAATCTTAGATTTCTTCTTTCCTTAAGACCAATCATTCTAATTCCTCTGAATAAATGTAATAGCACAGATCATGCCTTCTCACTGCTCAGTCCATAACTTTTGGAATACCTTCCTCCCTAATTATCAAGGCACAGGAATACAGACCTTAAATCATACTAGAAAATCCATTCTGAATTAAAAAAAAAACACCAACTGAAAACAGCTAAATGCAACTGTTTCCATAAAAATCTGGCCGCCTAACGATTGGAAGAGGTTTTATAAGCTTCTGAATGAAAAAGTTCAGATATAGCTCTTTTAGCAAGATTACTTTGTTTTTATTTTACTCCCCTTCTCTCTAAAACTCTAAAATCCTCACCTGAATCCTTTACTACGATCCTTGTCCACTTCCCACACTTCTTTCCCAATTATTTTTATATCTGCTGCTGTGAATAGTATAAACACTGTGATTTTCCGTTGTGCTTAAGCATTGTAGTTGTTAAGTCTAGTATGATTAATAATTGTGTGGTAACATAGGTTCATAGGTTGGTACTAGGCTATCAGCCCTAGGGCCTATACAAGCCTAGCCATAACAATTCCCTGGATATTTCTTCCCACAATATTTACTTCCCTGGACGCCTGTCTAGCAGGGTGACTGACGTGATCCCCAGGGTGAATTTCCTATCTCCCATCCAATTGTCAAGGTTCTTTTTGAAGACGGCCAAGGAGGCGCTCTGCTTGACATGTATGGGCAGTCTATTCCAGAGTATGGGGAGTCTCTGGGTCAGGAACCTATCCCTCCAGCATGTTTTATACATTGTGATGACAAGGTTTAGATCCCTGGAGCATGTGGCTCTGAGGGATTGGGATTTCTTTACGTGGAGCATATCTAACACCTCAGGGTTTGACATGGCCTTGTATGTTAAGCAGAGATCGCCTCTGAGTAGACGATATGCCACAGAGTATAGCTGGAGTTATTTTAATCGGTCAGTATAGGGCATCTGCTTTAAGCCTGTGATTTGTTTAGTGAGGTATTTCTGCAGCCTTTCCAGCTGTTGCAGATGTCTTGTGAGGTACATACCAAATGGGGCGTTGTACTCTATAATAGGTCTAATGAGGGATGAGCACAGTGGGACAATGACATCCTTTTTTCTGGATGAAAAGCCCTTAGTGATTAGGTGTGCCACATAGAAGGATTTCCTGACTGTTGTGGTGATGTGGTTATCGAAGGTGAGACCACTGTCCACCTGTGACCCTAAGTCTCTCATCACACTTTTGGAGTTTAGTGTACTGCCACATCTGTGGTAATTCATGGGTACATGTTTTTTCCCAAAGGGGATAACTATACATTTCTTGGCATTAAGCTTGAGCCCATGGCTCTGGCACCAAGCATCTGTTTCTTTAAGGCCCTATTGTAAAATATCCACATCATTTAGGGATTCAATAATGGCTCCCAGTTTGCAGTCATCTGGGAACTTTGTTAGCCAGAGTCCATTAGTGTTGGCCTGTACTTCAGAGAAGTAGATGCCAAACAAGAGCGGTCCCAGGACTGAACCCTGAGGTACTCCACTTGTCACTTGTCTGGAGCTGGATTTGGAGTTGGAGTTGGCTACTTTTACAGTCTGGGTTCTGTCAGTAAGCCAGTTGGCAACCCATCGAGTGACGTATGGATTTATGTCCAGCTTAACAAGTTTATCTATGATTCCAGAGAGGGGGATGGTGTCAAAGGCCTTGGAAAGGTCTAGATAGGCTGTGTGTACTGCCTTACCCTCGTCCACAGCTTTGGAGACTGATTTGAAGAAGTCAATCAGGTTCAGGAGACAAGATTGGCCCTTCACAAACCTAAACTGGGTGGGTTCCAGTGCTTGAAGGTTGCCAATGTCTTTGTTTATAAGTTCCATGATAATGCATTCCATGCCCTTGCAGATCAGGCTTATTAGACTGATGGGACAGTGGTTACTGGGATCCAAGGTGGATCCCCCTTGTGGCATGGGATAACTGTAGCTGTGCGCCACTCAGTGGGCACAAAGCCTGAGGTGAGGCTATGATTAAACATGACACTTAGGTGAGGTGCCAGTTCATTTTGTAGCTCATGTAGTACACAGCCTGGCATGTCATCTGGTCCCATGGATGCTGTATTCTTAGCTTTGGGATGTCATCTGGTCACATAGATACTGTATTCTTAGCTTTGGAGAGAGTGGTTTCTAACTGTGTGGCCTTGATTACTGGAATTTAATCTTTTGTATTAAGATGGGCCCTTTAGGGGGTGAGAGGGGGTGAAGTTGGCACTAAATCGATCTGCCAGGATATTGGCAATATCCTTGGAATCAGTATATTTAATGCCATTTGTTGTAGCTCAGAACATATCTGACCATTGCCATTTAGATTCTTGACATAACTATAGAATGCCTTGTGATTGTCTTTGGAATATTTGGCAATTTTATTTTTGTAACTAGCTTTGGAAGATTTTATGAGGGATCTCAGCTTCTTACTGAAGCTGGTAAGGGAGTGTTTTGCATCCTGGGATTTTCGTCTTTTCTGCAACAGTTTCTTTCTTCTGTTGTATAGTTTGTTTATGGCAGGGGACCACCAGATTGGCTTACTTTTTTTGGAGGAGAGTGTCTTGACTCTATTTGGGATGGCACAATTCATGCATGAGTGGATGTGTTCATACAGTGCCTTAGTGTAGGATTCAGCAGTCGAACTTTCAGCTCCCATCTGCATGGGTGTCATGAGGTTTGTCACTTCTGACTTGAGTAGCATGAAGTTGGTTTTGGAGATGTTATTTATGGAGGTTTCCTTACTGGAGGGTGGGGATGGGATGTGGCTGTCAAGGATGACTTGCTTATGGTCAGACCTGACCAATGAGGGTGTGACCACTGGTGTGGAGCATCTATTTCCCATGTTGGTAATGACCAGGTCTAGGATACTGGAGCCCCTGGTGGGACAATGGATTAGTTGAGCCAGGGCATTGGAATTTATGAATTCCAAGAACCATTGGGAAAAGGTGTTGGTATGTGAGTAGTTTTCTCAGTTAATGGCAGGGTAGTTGATATCACCCAGTATTAGGGTGTTTGGTTGTATCCTAATATTTTCCAGTATGTTTAGAAAGGTGTAGTGAGAATCTGGGGGCATGGTGGGGGATCTGTAGCAAGCTAGTATTTTGATTGCAGTCTTATCTAGCGTTAGTTGCACCTGGAGAATTTCAGATGCATTGTGTTGGGCAACTAGTCTGGAGGTGTGAATATCCTTGGTGAATATGGACACTTCTCCACCTTTAGTGTTTCAGTCTTGATTTGGTGGCCAAAAAGTGTGGTAAGAATTGTAGTCTGGGAATGCAGGCGTGCACTCTGGAGCCTTGAACCAGGTCTCAGTTACTGCACAGATATCGATGTTTTCCATTTTTAGGAGTGCCTCAAGAGAGTGCATTTTGAGGTTTAGACTTTTAGCATTGAGTAGCATTACCTTCAGATTTTGCATGCTTGTATCTGTTATGGTGGTGGTTTTGTCCTTTGAACCTTGCCCAAAAAAGGCACTATGGGGGTGGCAAGAGCTTTAGCCAGTAACCTGAATCCCAGGGGTGACAGGTGCAGACCATCTCTGGCAAAGCATCGTGGTTTGTCAATTATGTCGTCCCAGGCAGACAGATACTGGATCCCCTTTGAATGACACCAGAAGCTTAGCCAATTGTTGAAGTCAATCATTTTGTCCTTATACTGTGGTATAATTCTGGGTGAAAGCAATAAGCTACTCAGGGCTAGGGTCATACCTGCCTGGGCCACATGATCATAGAGCTCTTCCATGTCTCTTTTCATGTAGTCCAGGGAGGTACATCTCAAGTCATTCACTCCAACATGAAGAATGACAGAGTCATATTTGTACTTGTTGTGGAGTGACTTGAGTGCATGCATTATTGCATTATGTGGCGGATCCTGGCACCTGACAGGCATCTGACTGTAATTTTCTCCTTGTTCAGCCTGGTGAGTGGAGCATCAGTATGCCTGACTATAGAGTCACCTATGACTAAAGTGTTGGGTATGTTGCCTTTCCTTAGGGGTTGTTGCTGGGTGGCACACTGATGTTGTGAGCTATGTGTCACTTTGGTTGTGACTGGTGTTTGTGTTTCATCATTGGAGGTCCTCGCTGCTTAGGCAGGTTAATGTTAAGGGCCTCCATATCTGTGGGTTTAGTGTTGCTATGTGTGGGTGTTGATGGTGTGGGTTTTAAGGGCTATGTGTTGCTTGAGGTGTAGTGCAGGTGTCAACCTTCTCCTCTTGAATGTCTAGCGCAATCTTGGCTGGAGAGAGCTTTGCTTCCAGTTTGGCTATGTAAGTGCATCTCTCACAGGTTGTAGTGTTGGGTGGTAGGAGGAGAGGGTTGTCTGTGTACAGAGGCAGTTTCTGCATTGCCCCAGTATGCCCAGATTCACCAGGTGGACAGGAGAAATTACCGGAAGCTGACCTTTGGACATGGCTGTTTAGGTGCTTTTTTTGTAAAGTACAAGAGCTGTTTTCCCTTACCTTTGCTAGGTACTTTGCAATTAAAGGCTGTTTAGTGCCTACAATTAATTTCTCCTTAGTAACAAGGAGAGTTGAGTGCTTGCATCAGTTTAAGGCTTCCTAGTGCTTTCCAGTAGGTTCTAGAGCAAGTGCTAGTCACAAGGGTACAGATTTTAGTGCTACTACTGAGAAACCAGCTAGTTCTAAGGGAGAATTTGAAGAGCAGACTTTCTGGCACCTGGGATAGTTTAATTGTAGCCCAGCAGTGCTGCATGATGTGAAAAATGAGCAAACACATGTGTTTTTAAGCCAGAAAGTTGAAAGGGATAGAAATCAGCCCAAAATGGCTAAAATAACAATTTTAGAGCTGGAAACTACTCCTCTAGTGTTAGACAGGCAATACAATGCTCACCACGCCCACTGGTAAGCAGTAGGACTTCCCTCTACCACAGCAAGGTCTGGATAGCTCTGAACACAGAAAATAAAGTCCTGAAACCAGCAAAGCCTGGGGTCTGGACTATACTAGCACAAGTAAAACCAGCTGCAAAACACGAACTCAAAAGAAAAAACTTGCAGAGAAAACCAGTTTAATAAAAAGCAAAGCTTTCGGGCGTAACCCTTCTTCAATACTAATATATTCAAACACTAAACTCTAGAAGCTTAAATACAGGTCTAAAATCACATGACCAGCAGCCAAATGAAATCATGTGACAGAAAACAAATTATAAATTAGACATATACATATAAATATATTAAAAGATGTATAGATACACAGTATAAAATATTTACTTTACAATATTACGTAGCTTAACTAACACAGGTTTTAAACTGACAGTGCTATTTAAACCAGGATGAGTGTCAGCAGCTAATCTCAATATCCATTCAAATTCTTTGAGCTCAAGGCGGTTGTAGACATCTGCTTTTAAATGATGATACTGCCTTTAAAGTTATCACTAGAACTGATGTAAAAAATTGTATAAGTTATGTGAACATGGTTGTGTATGAGCTGCAGCTTAATAATGACATAGATATTGATCTTTTTAACTATTTTACAGTACCTTGTCCTCTGATTCCACATTTATATGGGATCCCTAAGATTCATAAATCCCTGGAAAATCCACCCATGAGACCGGTTGTCTCTGGAGGTGGTTGGGTTACTGAACCCATATCAGTTTATTTGCATAGGCAATTAGAAGTTTATTTACCTAAATGTAGTTCTATTCTAAAGGATACTTGTGATTTATTGTCAAAGCTACGGGTATGGTATAATAATGTAAAAACTGATTTAAATACCAAGAAATATTATTTAGTGACGCTTGATATCATGTCCCTTTTCACAGTTATCCCCAATGATGTGGGAATAGAACTACTTAGAGAATTTTTGTTTTCTCAACCTAGTCCTGACCATAAGCTCATTAGCAATATCTGTTGCCTTATGGATGTAGTTCTGAGGAACAATGTGTTTATGTTTAATAATACCTTATTTCTTCAGTTAACAGGCATAGCTATGGGCACATCCGTAGCAAATACTTACGCCAAATTAGTGCTTTACCAATGGGAATGCAATTATTTGTTTAATGCACAAAATCTATTTCTTAGTAACATTAGTTTCTATCAGCGATTTGTAGACGATTGTCTACTAATATGGAATGGTACTTTGGATGATTTGAATATTTTCATTGATTATTTAAATTCTAGTACTAATTTTTTGAAATTTAAAATGGATGTGTCTGATAGCAGCATATGTTTTTAGATGTCAAACTGCAATTGAATGATGGCATATTAAATACTAGTATTTATAGAAAGGTTGTTAGTAATGGAAGATATACGCATCACAGTAGTATGCACGCGCCACATGTCTTTAAAGGTGTAGCAAAATCACAATTTATTAGAGCAACTACTGATAATACTACATTTGTTTCACAACTTGATAATATGGTAGAGGACTTTTTTTCTAGTGGATATGATATGAATTTATTATCCAAGCTTAAATCTGATGTAATGGAAGCTAGGCAGACATCACTTATACCAACTTTTTTGGAAGATAGGTCAAGCCTCACAGATAGTCAGTATAATAACACCATTACTCAACACAAAATAAGGTACGTCACAACTCTTAATGGTAGGTCAAGTTCAATTAGACAAATTATTAACAAGAACTGGCCCATTCTGATGGCATTGGATGAACTAAAAACTATATTGGGCACCAAGCCACATTTTGCATATAAAAATATGAGGACGATTAAAAGTTTACTCTGTTATAAAGATTTTTATAGACCCTGTTATACACAATTGGCTGCTAAAACTGGTACTTTTCCATGTTTTAACTGTGTTGCCTGTGCTTACATCTTAGGGAATGGTAGTGATATTTTCACTCATCCTGCCAATGGACAAGTATTTAATTTTAAAATTACAGCTACTTGTAACACCACTTTTGTGGTTTATTTGGCTACCTGCATCTCATGCAGTTCATTTTACGTGGGAAAACAATACGTAAGCTTAAGGAACGTGTTATAGACCATAATTCTGAAATTAGGAGAAATTGTGACAATAATGCACTATGTAAACATATTAAAACTTGTGGTGAAACACATACATTTAAGTTTAGAGTGATTGATGCTCTATGTCCAAATGAAAGAGGTGGTGATGTCAACAACCGCCTTGAGCTCAAAGAATTTGAATGGATATTGAGATTAGCTGCTGACACTCATCCTGGTTTAAATAGCACTGTCAGTTTAAAACCTGTGTTAGTTAAGCTACGTAATATTGTAAAGTAAATATTTTATACTGTGTATCTATACATCTTTTAATATATTTATATGTATATGTCTTTAATTTATAATTTGTTTTCTGTCACATGATTTCATTTGGCTGCTGGTCATGTGATTTTAGACCTGTATTTAAGCTTCTAGAGTTTAGTGTTTGAATGTATTAGTATTGAAGAAGGGTTACGCCTGAAAGCTTTGCTTTTTATTAAACTGGTTTTCTCTGCAAGTTTTTTCATCTGGACTATACTAGCTAGGAAAGGCAGGAAACAAGCAAACAAGATAGTATTTTTTTTTGGTTAAAACAGGCTAAACAATACAATAATACACCAAATAAACACATAAAAGGCTAATGCACTTGAGTATGTAGCCCTAAACAGTAAATACAATTAAAACGCTACAAAATTAGCAATTTAAAAACTTTTTAAACGAGGCAGGGCAAGTGAACAACTGAAAAACGATTTAAGAGGCAGTAATACAGTAAAATAAGTAACTAGTCTACATATACAGAAAAGTCTGTATATACAGAAAAGCAGCTAAAACACACTAAAACAATTCAGATGCAGTGCAACCTAGAGCTCTTGAATTGTAGCAATATTAAGGCAAATACAGTTTTAATAAATGCACTAAAATATACTCTATATTTCCAAAATGTTTGAGAAGCACAGTCAGAACACAAAGATATTCAGACAATTTTTTTTTTAGAAAGGGAGAAAGGAGGAACAGAAGGAAAGAAACTAAGTGGGTTGGCCTTCTCGGATGTTCTCTCTGTATTAGGTAGAATGAGCTAATGACACTAGACTGGGAGGAGTGTCCAAGATCAAACTCTAGTAATCATTTATTTTCATTGGTACTTTTGTTTTGTAACATCTTGACAAGCCTCATATGCTACATTTGAATTAGCACTTCATTACACTTAAAACATTTAAGTAAAATGTATTTTTATTTTGAAACTAAAATGATAGTATAATCACTGGCAGTTCTACATTCAGCTCCAACTTTTATGAGCATTAAAATGATTCTAAATATGATACAAAACACAACATAGATTCATTAACTTTGTAAATGCTTTGTTCTTTCCTTTCTCCATAATTAAGTTCTTTGACAAGTGACCAGTGATGAGAGACAACATCAAAAAAATCTCTCATTTAATGAACAGTTTTAGTGGGTCTACCTGATAATGCCAAAAGCTGGAAATGCCGATGACGAGAACACCGACACTGGAAGATCAGCAACGGAGATGACCGGCAGTTGAAAATCCCGATGCTGACAACACTGACATGTCAAATGAGCGCTAGTGTGTAAGTATGCGGTAGTGATGGACGGCAGGGTTTGGGTGCGGGTAAGGTAAGTGTGCGATAGTGACGGACTTTAGGGTTAGAGTGCGAGTAAGGTAAGTGTGCGATAGTGATGGACTTTAGGGTTAGGGGCGGATTAAGTGTTAGGGTTAGGGCACGGGTCAGGTGAGTGTGCAATAGTGACAGACTTTAGGGTTAGGGGTGGGTTAAGTGAGTTGGGGTTAGGGCGCAGGTTAGGTGAGTGTGCGATAGTGACGGACCTTAGGATTAGGGTTAAGGTTAAGGTTAGTGCATAGATAGTTGTGTTTGTAAAGTTTAATGTAGGTTTGTAAGGTTTTTGGTGTGCTTGTGTTGTGTGTGTGCTTTTTGGACGGGATTTGTTTTGTTTGTTGGCTGTTGGGATTGTGGCTTGTCGGGCATGTGAAGTTTCGTGATTTTGAACTTTCGGTTTTGTGGTGTCGCTGATTTCATTGTCTGTGTTTTTGTATGTCGGGGTTTTTCAGGTAGACCTATTTCAGTACATCTTGATTTGGTGGTGATATAAAATGAAATTATATTGTTCTATACTGTTAACTGACTTGCTGTATTCACTCTTATATATTAACCTTTGAGACTTAAGTGTTAAAAACATGAGACATAAAAATCAACATGGAATGCAAACATTCAAATAGAACAACAAAAACACTATAAAGAGAGGTAAATAAATACATTTAGAAACTCTGAAGGCAATGTGCTATAACACATTCCTTGAAAATGTGAAGAAGGGATGATGATGAAGGATGAGCCAGTCGGAATCCTCAGCATGTACCAATCTTGTGAATTTGTAGGGTAGTGAAGGTAATACAAATTGTGTAGGAAGCCAGTGGAACCAAGTACTGGATGAGGTGAGATAATTCAATTACAGAAGAAAAGGTTATTAATAGACTCTTGTTTATGAAAAACTGTTGAATATGGGGCTAAAAGAGGGGGAGATAGTAAGTGGAAGATATTCATTCAGTTAAGAAGATTAGACTTAATATTCAAAAATTCTATAATTATTGGACTATATGACCTAATAATTAAATACATTTGGTGGCATATATAGAACCTTGCTTGTTGTCATACCTCACAAACAAGCCTGGGCCGAGTGGATTGCAATGAACTTTGTTATTTGAATACCTAATGGTAATAGAAAACTATCAATATTCACATACCATCCATCCTAAAACAGTAAATTAGATTCCAATGGCTGGTGAAGATCTTCTGTACTCAAATAATCTGTCATTTTCTTTTTCTCTCCCTCTCTCTCTCTCTCTCTCTATATATATATATATATATACATATATATATATATATATATAATCTGCATCCCATTGCAATAAGCAGATAGTTACCTACCTTATGAACTGCAATGAAAATTATAGTAAAGTTTGTTAAAACAGAAGCAATTTTCTGTTAACTTAATGTAAACCTAAAACAAGCAAAAACCATAACATAAGTCATTATAGTAGGTCAGAACATCACAATTACCCCTGAGAGAGTGAAAAATCAGCTTTCTTGACTTTAACACAGCAAGTGGAACACAAATGGTCTCATGGCATGATGAACCAGCCATTTCACATGAAGATTCAGATGTAAATATGTTTATTAAGATTTTACAGGAAGATAATATTTAACATTACAATATGCAGAGAAATTAGATAATTAAACAAGAAAAAAAGACAGTGAACAAAAAAATTAGATCAAAATAACAAAAGCAGCTATTTATAAAAGTGTCTACTGTACATGAAAAAAATAAGAAATTCTATATGTTTATGAAGTAATCTTGTTTCTAAACAATTGATTGTTTAATTGACAGTTGCTTGAGTTTCATCCATGAGTTATAGGAAGTGGTTGTTCTAGTTGTTCTTTCCTTGACAGTAAGTAATTCTAGATAACAGACTTCAGTTGCAATGGTAAAAAATTCTTTCAACGATGGAATTGATTCACTTTTCCAATTCTTGGTGATTATTTTCCATGCAATTGATAAAATAATCCAAAGAAGTGAGTGGTTTATTTTTTAACACATGAAGGTATTGGAGTATTACATAAGACTAACGATTTATTTAAGGTAAATTTATCACTAAATTGTGTCTGTAAAAATGAATATCATTCCAAAATGGCTTAATTACATTACATTCAAAAAACATATGTTGCCAATCTGCTTTAAAGTTTGACTTACATCTCCAACATCCAACATTTTTATACATTAATTCAATGTTACGTGGAGTGATGAATAGTTTATGCATAAAGTTCCAAGAAAATAACTTCCATTTTAATGAAGATGTGGTTTATTTAGATGATGATAATATCATTTCCTTTTCATCTTCACTTGGATAATAATTTATGAACTTAAAATAATCCCAATAATTTTCTTTGTAATATGTTATATTATTTTTAATCATCTTATAAATTAAAAAAAAATACCTTTCTAACTTTCTTCTATATTGACTATCTACAATTTTGAACATCCAACCACATTTCATTGTTTAAATTAAATTTTTAAATATAAAATCTAGAGATTGTAACTTTTCTTTATCCATCAACTGAAACCAGTATGTTAAATTTTTCTCTTTAAATGTAGTTATTGTAGCTACATTAAATGTACATATATTGTTTTGTGTATATACTATAGGAAATATTAAAAATAACCATGTTTTATATTATGGATTCTTGTAAACAATATTTCTGAAGTTAACTAATATCATGGAGATCTAAGATAAGTTCGTTATTTGGTTTTGTGCGAATATATGATGATTAGATTTTAAACAAATACTTTCTTGTATGTCTTTCCATTTAGCATTGCAATTATTATTTGTTTTTATAACCGGTGATAAGGAATACAATTTTAAATCAGGTAATCTGATACCTTCAGAAGACCAGTTTCTTATATGATGATTAAAAGCCAATCTAGGTTTATTAGAATTACAAAGAAAGATAAGTATCAAGGAATTAAATTATTTTAAATATTGTTTGGGGAGAGGAAGAGATAGTGATTGTATTATGTACTATATTTTTGGTAATATAATAATTTTTATTAAAGAAATTCTCTCTTCTATTGAGGAATTTATTCCATTTATTAATACGATTTTTTTATATCTAAAGTATTATTATAATTTATATTTATTATATTTTTGATGTTTCCTGTTAAAATAATCCCTAAATATTTATTTTTTTATCTTCCACGATATATTTAGAACATTTTCCCTCTGTAACATGTATATTGAAATTTATAATATGCATAATATAATACAAAAAAGTTTTGTTTTGTCTTCATTAAATGTAAGTCCAGACATAGACTGAAAAGTTTCAATAGCTTTAAAGAGAACATTAAGAGATTTTTTTTATTTTCAGTCGAGGTCAAAAGTGTATCATCAGCAAATAAAATTATTTTAGAGCTTAGATTACAATTTATTTATATTCCTTTAATATATGGGTTTGACATAATGTAATTTGCAAATGGTTCCATAATTAAAGTAAAAAGCAAAGGTGACAATGGCCAAGCTTGCTTTGTTCCTTTAGTAATCAAGATTGACTCAGAGGCATAAGAACCTGTTTTTATATAAGTTAAGGAATTGTCATAAAGGAGATTTAAAAGTTGCAGAAAAACATTTGAGAAATTACATTCCTCTAAAACTAATAAAAGGCATTTCAATTAACTGAATCAAAAGTGCTGTTGATGTCTAAACTTATTAAAGCTAAATTATCTTTTATGTTGTTTGTATAATCAATTACAGTTAATATTCTTTTAATATCATCATAACTATTCCTATTTTTATTAATGCAGTTTGATCATTATTAATTAAATATTATTAATTAAATGGGGAAGACATTGCTGACTTCTATTAGCACGTATAAGCATGAATCTTCTGTAATCAACATTTAATAATGAAATTGGCCTATAAGAGGAACATTCAGTTGGGCCTTTATCTGTTTTCAAAATCAGAGATGTAAGTATATATTTCCACAACGATGGAAAGAGTGGTAAATCTTTAACTAATTGAAAAATATTTAAAGCATCTTTAGGCATACATTTATAATGTTCTAATATTATGCCATAATCACCCAGGGCGTTATTAGGTTTTAGTTTATTAATTTTATTTTTAAGTTCAGACATCAACATAGGCCTATCTATTAAGTTCAATTGTTCATCAGTCAATTTATTTTTAGTATATTTCCTAATAAAAGTTTTGATTGCATCTTGTGAATCCATTACTGGATTAAATTGATTAATTTTACTGAAATGGCTTCTAAATTCTCTTAAAATATCTTCTATTGCCATGACTTTTTTCTCTCAGAGGAAGATAACTCTATAATATGATTAGATTTAATAATCAGTTTTTTTCTAGAGGCTAATTTATGCATGGCTTTTGGATTTATACAGACATTTGTTAATTTAATCTAGATTTATTTTAGTTTTTATGATTTCAAATTTCTATATATTTGCTTTGTAATTTATTGATTTCTTTCTTTGAAATATTATTGTCTTTTGACTTTCTAATTTTAGTTTGTCAACTTTCTCCTGTAATTCAAGTAAATCCTTATCCCATTGCTTTTTCTTTAAAGCATACCAATTCATAATTAATATTTTAGAGCATTCCATATATAAATCTCAATGTAAGTCTGAGTCTCCTTATTAAACATTCTTTGAAATCTTTTAAGTTGGTTACATATGCAGGCATTCTTTTAATTGGATATTATTATTATGGTTCAAAATAAGCTCAAATGTTATAGTGTTGTGGTCAGAAAGTGGACAAGAGACTGCCTTAACCTTACCAAGGCAAATACTTAAATAATTGGAAACATGAGTTCTATCAATTCTTGATTGTAATCTATATCTATGTGGAAATTGAGTAAAAAAAGAGAATCAGAGACTGAAAACTGATCAACATCTCTAATATTAACTAGATTAATGACATTTATTAATGTTTTTGCCGAGGCTGATACTCTACATTTACCAGTAGTATTAGAATCGTTCTCATTTAATATACAGTTAAAATCTCCTGCCAAAACTAAACTACCCTTTGAAAGATTAATACTCTGATCTAAATTGTGTTAAACTGTTTTAACTGCTATACCAGGTATCCAGTAAACATTAATGAGAATATATCATTTTCCTTTAATTTTTAATGTTATTAAGCAAAACATCCCTTTATCATTATATATGTACTTAGTATGGTTGGCATAGGCATAGAGTTTTTCCACAAAATAGCTACTCCCATCCTTTTCTGATTGTATTTGGAACTAGCTAATACAGTATAATATTTATTATTAAATCTAGCTGTATCATTTGATAACAAATAGGTTGGTTTCTTAGATGAATATGATTTGAGAAGAAAATAATTAAAAAATGTATTTAAACTACCCCTTTTGCAAGCATTGTTTAATCCACTGTTGTTAATAGAAAAACACTTTAAATATGTCATCTAATATTCCAAGGAAAATTGTAACTAAGAACTTTAAAGCTTTAAAATGTGACAATATGAATAAACCACTTAGATACTGCATGTTAACAATTGTAAATTTAGTAGACTTGATGTTAGCATAGATGAATAAAATGCATATATCTGTAGACACCAAAAAAGGGAAAAAATGTTACATAAAAAAATTAAATGTGAAGTTGTTTCAACTTTCACTTCCCACATGGAATATAACACTCCTAACTTGAATAGCTAATCTATCCAAGTCATCTCACCTAGCAATAGAAGCAAGATTAATACCACTCTGCCATTCCAGAGCTATAACATGTTAATGTAAAAAAGGTGAAAGACAAAACACATTGCATTCTATATTCTACAATAGCTTCCAGAACAAGTAAAGTCTCTGTGACCTAAGCAAATTAATGACTGTTGTTTTTCTTATATGACATAATATTTATTTTAATAGATTGTGCTCTGATTAAAACAAGCACTGCAACTGTCATATTATACAATGGCTATTAACTTATGCCCATATCAGAAATGTAAAGATTTATTATATGTATCACTTTACTTTTACAATATACTTTAAAATAAATAAGGTTATCCACATTTAATACTAATACTAGTATTTTATATTTTTTGCATATATGTCTCTCACAATATGTGTCTTTAAAGGGCTAGAACACCATAGACACAATAGTAGAGGTTAGCAGTATTATCCCTTGACATGGTAGAATTAACTAAAAAGAAATGCCCTATCTAATAACTACTATAGAAATATAACTATGATACAAAATAGATTTTTCCAATGACTATAGCTTTAAAATGAATCAATAACCGTAATTATCTACTATTATCTTGAAGACTTTTATAAAACACATTCCAAATACAAACAAAACATCAATTTTAAAAGTTAAAAATAACATTGTCTTTTTAGCATTGAATCCCATATGATAAACCAACATCAGCTTTATAGATTTTAAGAGATACTCAGCTTTAAAGATACAAATCACAATAAAAACACTGATATCTATATATACCTTCCAAATCCCTAGCAGAACAGCAAGAGATAATTCAATAAATGTCTCACATGAACACAATAAAGTATAAGCATTTGCATATTGCCTCTGCATTTGCTAACATGGACATATGTACCAAGTATCTGCCCAAAACAAGATTTGCATCTACCATTCAAAGGCATATAATGAAAGAACAATGTCCTACAATTAAATAAAATTACATATAGCCAACCTTGAAGGAGAATAACAAACATCTGTGCATGTACTAAAAATGAACACAGAAGGAGCTGCAACCAGTTAAAAATCACCTATAGTTACATCTTATGTCCTTACACTAACACTATTAAAATAAAACAGTTTTTAAGATATAAGTTTGTTAAATCTCTCCATGGATTGAGGTACAACTCCAAGAAAGGTAGCTCAGCAAAACCATAGCATACAATGTCAAATCATTTCAGTCTGGACACTACTTGACAATTAACAGGTGTAAACTACAAAGAAGGAGTAAATCCTGAAAATGATGAACAGAAGTCTTATCAAAATATTTCTTTTCTATTTTAAGAAATGTAAAAAGCTTTGTTACTAGCCAGTGGTATCAGTTTCTAGTTTTACAAAGCAGTAAAACTATACATATACAGTACAGCATAACCAGACAGACCACTGTCATTAGTATGTAGTGTGGTATATAACCACAAAAATGTTTAAATATCATGTATAATAGCATGTCTTCCTGAATTATGTATCACAAAGATAAAATGACAGTGAAATATCTAGAATGCACTACAGAGTAAACCAAGGAAAAACAGGAATGCATTAAAATGAAGCAAGACTAAATCATAGTTGCTCAACTTTTTAAAATAGAAACTATGTTATGATAAGAACATCACAAAGCTTTCGGGATCAACACACTGATGAAGGGTTGATCCAAAAAGTTCTGTGAATTTGTTTTTCCTGTTTGGAACAAACACTGCATTTTACTTCAACATTTCCAAGCTTTGGATTTTTTACTAAGGTAGTAAACAGCATCAGGAAAAATAAGATACAATTTATCAAATGCTATTATGGTTCATCATACCAATGTCTGTTGTTACTTATAATGCAACCTTCTGTTTCAAAAGGCAGTTGTTGTATAACCTTAAGTAGAGAATCAATTATCCAACTCTAACTGGGACCTAGGGTTGTTTGGATAATCAAACATATTGATTTTACAGGTAATTTAAGAATAACAGTAAAATCCATTTTGAAATCAACTTGATTCACACCATTATGTCCACTTTCCACATGGCTACATACTGTTGTTACACTGGGTGTCACACCTCACTGGGTGGTAGCGCATTCTCTCAAACCCACTTTGGTAAACTATGGATCAACTTATCACTTATTTGTGACAGGAAAGGGGTGAGGCTACTGTATCGGGTACCAAATTACACTGCCAATGTGAATTCACCTGGGCCAACAGTCTGGCCAACTAACTTCACTTTCCTTCAGTACCTTAGTTTCTAAACAGTCAAAATAGCTGCACAAACTGATATTAAAACACTGTATTTCTCTAACTGCTTCTGTAAACCACGTTACATGTTACACATTTGGTCTTCCAATTTATTGGCATTTAATATACTGCACACGATTTTAATTCCTGAATTCTTGTCACATGACTGAGTGGTATGTGTTCTGCATTTAAGGCAGTATTTCAAGCACTCACAATTTTGGACTTCAACATGCAGCGGATCATCCTTTGCAAACAATGTGCTGAACTCACAAGTAATTTCACATGAACCAACTATAAATCCTGAAACATATAAGCAATGCCATTTTACTTCTCTACAGCACATCCTGTGACACAGACTGAAATATTACAGGAACAGGTAGCATCAACACTAGAAGAATACAATACGTATGCCCAGCAATTGTGAAATACAAACATAATTTGTGATGTATAGAAAATTATGTCAACCTTACCCACCCATGCATATCTCTTGTAAGTTACGCTTTAAACTCCCTACTACTGATGTACTACTGTTTCAAGTACTTGTATGCTTATTTTCCAATGCTCAATGTATACCTAAATTACTATATTCAAAGACTAAATGTTTTATATTTAACATACTGTATATTTCTCGATAATTATATTTATCTTACGACTTGTAAATTAAGTATCAGTTTTTTTGATTGGAGCTTTTCTCCCCAGGCCTGCACTAAAAATGGGCTCTTCTTGGCCCAGTGGACTTCTTCGGTCATCAAACTGAAATAAATAAATAATAAATAAATAAATAAACACAATAAAACAAGTCACACCACAAGACTTCCTTGAATGCAAAGTAAACCTAACCACAAGTTACCCCTAATTGGGGCATTTTAAACACACACACACACACACACACACACACACACACACACACACACACACACACACACACTTACTTGTTGTAAATGTTTCTGTGAAGTGGAAACGGCAACAAATGTTAAATTCCACACAGTAGGAAAGACGTATGTACAGATGCAATTCTTAGGAAGGCTGCATTTAGTTAATTGATGTTTCGTTTAATTGACGTCTGGATAATTGAACTCTAAAGTACATTTTTAAATCATAAATTAAACATTAGATTTTTATTTATTTTTCCAAACTGAATTAGCTTTTTGTATACTTTCAGCAAAAGTGTATAAAATCCATGTGGGATTTTCTCTAAAATAAGATTAACCTTTTAAAATGTATTTAGAATTGACTACAATTCATCAGAATTTCACATTAAAGCTCTGCCCACTCCCCCCTTCTACAAAACATTTCAGTGAGCTTGGACTAAATGATCACATGATCTTGTCAAAAACAGAGTGAATTAAATGAAAAAGATACAGAACTCAGAAGAGGCTAGTCAGAAACACAAGTTTGGGCCGACTGCGGGACCGCCTGATGACGGGATGGCCCTAGTGTGATGACTGCAGCAGGGTATACACTCGAACATCTACATTTATGGTAGGTGCAAAACTGTACTTTTTTGCTATATGGCCTGGGTAGTGGCCGAAAAGGGAGGAATGTATTACAAAGATTCTCATGGATCATTAATCTAGTACTATCCCTCCATCACCCTAGTTATCTGACAAAATTAAATCCATAAACACATAAGTAGATTAAAAGTGACAGTACTGGTGTAGGAACAGGCCCTCCACATCTAAGGTTAGTGCCTGCTGGACATAGTGATTCAGGCCAACCTGTACCACAGGTTTCTAAAAAGAACACTTTCAGCCTTCTCTGGGCTTGGAGACTTGAAAAACCACCAAACAAGCCTTCTTGTCATATGAGCCTAAGCCCTCTCCAGAACACCAGGCAAGGCCCTGTGCAAAGTAGCGCACAAGGACTGTAGAACTAAGTATTCTTTCACAGACTTGGACATTAGGTAGAGCCAACTTTCCATGTAACTTCTTTAATTTTTTTTTGTTTTTTTTTTTAAGTTTGCTGCTGCCATCCTTCAACCCCCTCTTGGTCATTTGTCAGTTTAGCTCTCCTAAGTGGGACAAGAACTAATTAAAAAGAGTCATCATTAAGTCAACCATTTTATTTTTCATTTTTGAACCTTTATTTCCTTGCATGCCGGCTTGCTTCCTAGGGGTTGGCAATGCAATAAGCTGTTGTGATGCTGTCATACCTTTGCAAGACATGATCAGTTGGCTCTGCCCGCTTGTAAGCAAATGTGTGATTCTTCATTGCCACTGAAAAATTTACCAGTGAGTGTGTGCCCATGAGTACATGCCCCTAGCCTCCCCAAAAAGAGAAGCAAATTGGTTTAAGCCACATCATTCCTGTCCTACCCTACTACAGGGCCACTAGGCACCTGAACCACATTTCAAACTTGAGTTGACTAAGTTGTAGTCAGGGCTTTCACTCTATGCCAGCGGAGCTGGCAGTGATCCTACACTTTGGAGAATTCCTCTGTCTGACACAAGCATTGGGGGCATCCACAGAACTTGTCTCTCTGCCCCCCCCCCGCAAGGGAAGACTGCAGGAAACCTCTAGATTCACACCTGAGATCTCCTGGGTGGATCCTCCCTTGCTTGCATGTCTTGAAGAATGCCTGCTGATTGGCTTTGGACTGCTTAGTCACAGTGGCCAGAAAGTCAGGTAGATTGTTTTAGCTGCACAGAGGTTGATCCTTCTGGTCACGAGACCTCAAGTTGAACACTAACCTGTCAGCATCAGTTCTAAAAAAAATGTTCTATTTCCCTAAACCTGTGCCATCTACCCACAGGCCAAGGTGTCTATGGTGATGAACAGGTTTGGGAAATTACTAGTTGCATTCTGCCATCATCCCTAAGGATGTTGCCCTTTTTGACTCTTATGATATATTTGCAGAATGAGGTCACTACTAAATGTCACAATGGGTTAAGTTGTTGCTGCAAGTCAGTAGAAGAGAAACATAACTGCTTAATGAAAAAATGTGTTGCACGTGTTTTGTTTTGGGGTAGCGGTTGCTTGGGTGTCTGCTTTGGAGGTCTCTGCTGCTTAGGCAGATTTTTATTTAGAGCCTCCGATTATGTTTTTGTGTGTTTATGTGTTTGGTTTGCTGTCGTGGTAGGTCTATGTGAGACTGGAATTGTAGTGAGTGTGGTTTCCTTCTCCTCCTGACAGGTTTCGCCAGTACTGAGTTGAGAGAGCTTAGCCTCCAGTTTGGCTATATGGTTGCATCTCTCTCATGTGTTGGAATTTGTTGGGAGGAGGAGAGGGTTGTCTGTGTACATGAGGCAGTTGTAACATTGCCTCAAGATTCCCAGATTCATCAGCTGGACCGGAGAGGAGATTGACAACTGACCTTTGGACATGCTAGAATAGTATTGGGAATTTCTTTATAATTGAAAAAAAAAGGGCCAATGGGGGACAAGGTACTCAAGGGGAGTTTGTGAGGGTGTAGTGCTTTTAATTTTTTAGTGCTGACTTGTATAATTGCTTTAGTGAGCAAGTGCCAGGTAACTTAAATGCAATGTGTTACAGGTAACTTAAATGCAAAAATGACAAACAGTAACTTTCTTTCAAGTGAAACAAGGAAATAAGTACAGTAAGCAATGCAGATGTCACTAGGGATCCACAGAAGCGCTGAAAAGCCGCATTTTAGGTGGAATTAGCATTTCAGGGAAATAAGCAAACAAGCGTACAAACAAAGCTAGATTCAGCAGGCCTGGATCTAGTCTATGCTACAGCAAACAATGTGTACCAATTTCAGTAAGAAACAGTTCAAATATGCAGGCACTATAAGCCTTTAACCAGAAATTCCCAGCACAGAAGGGCAGAGTCCAGCCTCTCCTCCCACAAGAGTGCAGACCACGAACCTTCTTAATGTAAAATAACTGGCCTGAAGCCCAAGTGCTTAAACCAGAACTAATACACTTTTAGAATAACAGACACTGAGCCTCAATCAGCAGTTCCCAACTTAGAAGGATGTAAGCTACCTGTCCTGCCACCACAGTGCAGGCCACAAACCTTCCTAATGTAAAACAACTGGTCTAAGCCCAAGTGCTTAATCCAAAAGACTTAGAATGATAGCTACACTTTAATTAAGTTACTACCAAGCAGTAATAAATACAATTGAATACTTTAAAGAATGCCTGGATTAGAGCTCAAGTTATACAAACAAAGCTAGATTCAGCAGGCCTGGATCTAGTCTATGCTACAGCAAACAAGGTGTACCAATTTAGTAAGAAGCAGTTCAAATATGCAGGCACTATAAGCCTTTAACCAGAAATTCCCAGCTCAGAAGGGCAGAGTCCAGCCTCTCCTTCCACAAGAGTGCAGACCACAAACTCTCTTAATGTAAAATAACTGGCCTGAAGCCCAAGTGCTTAAACCAGAATTGACACACTTTTAGAATAACAAACACCGAGCCCTCAATCAGCAGTTCCCAACTTAGAAGGATATAAGCTACCTGTCCTACCACTACATAGCAGAGCACAAACCTTCTTAATATAAAACAACTGGTCTGAAGCCCAAGTGCTTAAACTAAAAGGCTTACAGTGAGTTACAACAAGCAGTAATAAATACAATTGAGTACTTTTAAGATGACGCAAAAGCAAAATAAAGTAGGAAGAAACACAAATACAGTAAAAGCAGAAAATTTTTTTTTTTTTTGAGTGAGCAAATGAGATGGGGCCAGGAGGAGTATCCAAGTGCAAATTTACAAGAGGGGCGGGCAGTTTCAAAGCCACCAAGATTAACACCAACACAAAAACAGGGAGGGTGGGCGGAACCTACTGAAAAACAGAGTCACAGCTTCCAGCTAGATATTCCTCAATGCAACACATACAAATTACTTTAAAAGGTGCAGATAAAAGTTACTTAGCTTCACTTATGTGTTCAAGTTGATAGCATGCAGGTCTTAACCGGCCAAAGCTCACAGTGTAAACAGAAGATAATTCACTGTACTACTTGTATAAGACAGAAACTGAATAACAATGAAGGAAACTACCCCCACCTATCACTGGCTATGCAGGTTTTTAACAAGCCTTAACTGAAAATACCACATGTACTACTGAAAAACAGAGTCACAGCTTCCAGCTAAATATTCCTCAATGCAACACAAACAAATTACTTTAAAAAGTGCAGATAAAGGTTACTTAGCTTCACTTATGCGTTCAGGTTGATAGCATGCAGGTCTTAACCAGCCAAAGCTCACAGTTTAAACAGAAGATAATTTACTGTACCACTTGTATAAGACAGAAACTGAATAGCAATGAAGGAAACTACCCCCACCTATTACTGGCTATGCAGGTTTTTAACAAGCCTTAACTGAAAATACCACATGTACTACTGAAAAACAGAGTCACAGCTTCCAGCTAGATATTACTCAATGCAACACAAACAAATTACTTTAAAAAGTGCAGATAAAAGTTACTTAGCTTCACTTATGCATTCAAGTTGATAGCATGCAGGTCTTAACCGGCCAAAGCTCACAGTTTAAACAGAAGATAATTCATTGTACCACTTGTATAAGACAGAAACTGAATAACAATGAAGGAAACTACCCACACCTATCACTGGCTATGCAGGTTTTTAACAAGCCTTAACTGAAAATACCACATGTACTACTGAAAAACAGAGTCACAGCTTCCAGCTAGATATTCCTCAATGCAACACAAATAAATTACTTTAAAAAGTGCAGATAAAAGTTACTTAGCTTCACTTATGCGTTCAAGTTGATAGCATGCAGGTCTTAACCGGCCAAAGCTCACAGTTTAAACAGAAGATAATTCACTGTACCACTTGTATAAGACAGAAACTGAATAACAATGAAGGAAACTACCCCCACCTATCACTGGCTATGCAGGTTTTTAACAAGCCTTAACTGAAAATACCACATGCACTACTGAAAAACAGAGTCACAGCTTCCAGCTAAATATTCCTCAATGCAACACAAACAAATTACTTTAAAAAGTGCAGATAAAAGTTACTTAGCTTCACTTATCCGTTCAAGTTGATAGCATGCAAGTCTTAACCGGCCAACGCTCACAGTTTAAACAGAAGATAATTCACTGTACCACTTGTATAAGACAGAAACTGAATAACAATGAAGGAAACTACCCCACCTATCACTGGATATACAGGTTTTTAACAAGCCTTTACTGAAAATACCACATGTACTACTGAAAAACAGAGTCACAGCTTCCAGCTAGATATTCCTCAATGCAACACAAACAAATTACTTTAAAAAGTGCAGATAAAAGTTACTTAGTTTCACTTATGTGTTCAAGTTGATAGCATGCAGGTCTTAACCGGCCAAAGCTCACAGTTTAAACAGAAGATAATTCACTGTACCACTTGTATAAGACAGAAACTGAATAACAATGAAGGAAACTACCCCCACCTATCACTGGCTATGCAGGTTTTTAACAAGCCTTAACTGAAAATACCACATGTACTACTGAAAAACAGAGTCACAGTTTCCAGCTAGATATTCCTCAATGCAACACAAACAAATTACTTTAAAAAGTGCAGATAAAAGTTACTTAGCTTCACTTATGCATTCAAGTTGATAGTATGCAGGTCTTAACCGGCCAAAGCTCACAGTTTAAACAGAAGATAATTCGCTGTATTACTTGTATAAGACAGAAACTGAATAACAATGAAGGAAACTACCCCACCTATCACTGGCTATGCAGGTTTTTAACAAGCCTTAACTGAAAATACCACATGTACTACTGAAAAACAGAGTCACAGCTTCCAGCTAGATATTCCTCAATGCAACACAAACAAATTACTTTAAAAAGTGCAGATAAAGTTACTTAGCTTCACTTATGCGTTCAAGTTGATAGCATGCAGGTCTTAACTGGCCAAAGCTCACAGTTTAAACAGAAGATAATTCACTGTACCACTTGTATAAGACAGAAACTGAATAACAATGAAGGAAACTACCCCACCTATCACTGGCTATGCAGGTTTTTAACAAGCCTTAACTGAAAATACCACATGCACTACTGAAAAACAAAGTCACAGCTTCCAGCTAGATATTCCTCAATGCAACACAAACAAATTGCTTTAAAAAGTGCAGATAATGAAGGTCTCTCTAAACACCATTATATTGGGTGACTTCAACTACCCAAACATAGACTGGGAGCATTACTCTAGCTCCAACACCCTAGCTCAAAGGTTCCTAGAATTTATAAACTCAAATGCAATGGAACAACTTGTTACCACTCCCACAAGAGAGGAAAACATACTGGACCTGATCATCACCAACATGGGGACTCTATGCTCCAGACCAGAAGTGTATCCCTCACTTTTAAGATCAGACCATAAACTAATCTCACTGGATATTCACATCCCGAACCCACCCCCTGTCCAGAAAACCACAGTGAAAAACTTCTCTTAAGCAAATTTCACACTCCTCAAAACCGAGGTGGAATCCTTCAAAGCCCCCAGGCCTGTGGAAAATATGGCCAAGACCGCAGAATCCTTTATAAACGCATTCTATGAACACCTTCAGGAATGCATGGATCATGCAATCCCCAATAAAACCAAGACCCAATCCTCCAAAGGCAGACGTCCTGTCTGGTGGACCCCAGCCATAAACAAACTATACAACAGAAGGAAGAAGCTACTACATGATAGAGCAATATCCCAAAAAGGGAAGGTATCTCTGATCAGTGTTAGGAAAAAGCTACGGGCACTCATAAAATTGTCTAAGGCCAGCTTCGAGAGAAAAATTGCACAGGACACTAAGGATAATCACAAGGCTTTCTTTAGTTATGTTAGGAACCTGGGTGGGAATTCCCAGATATGCTCAGAATTAGTCCAAAATGACAAAAAATACACCGAACCCATAGACATTGCCAACATCCTAGCTGACAGGTTCAGCGCAAACTCCCCCTCCCCACCAAAAGGGCAAATATCTATCCCAGCAGAGTGCTTACCCCCTGACATCTCAGATTTTCAGGTAACAGCTGCCCTCTCTAAAGCAAAAAACACAGCATCAATGGGACCAGACGGTGTCCCGGTCTGCGTCCTACATGAACTCCAAGAAGAGCTAAACCCAAACATAAAACTGCTGTTCAATCTCAGCCTTACCACGGGATATGTACCCAAAGAGTGGCGTACAGCAACAGTGGTCCCTCTCCACAAAGGTGGTGCCTCAACGGATCCTGGGATCTATTGCCCCATAAGCCTGACTAGCTTGGTCTTCAAAGCTTTGGAAAGGATCATTATGGACCTCATAAAAAAGATATTTGGGACCTACAGGCACTGGATCCTACCCAGTTCAGCTTTGTTAAGGGCAGATCCTGCCTCTTAAACCTGGTCAATTTCTTTGAAACAGTCACCAAGGCCATTGACAAGGGGAAGGTGGTCCACATAGCCTACCTGGACCTTGCAAAAGCCTTCGATACAATACCCCACTCGGGCATTATAGATAAGCTCACCAGCTTAAATATAAACCCCTATGTCACTAGATGGGTTGCAAACTGGCTCAAGGACAGAACCCACATGGTTAGAATTGCTGGAGCCATGTCAGACTCCAAACCAGTTACAAGTGGCGTCCCACAAGGCTCAGTCCTGGGACCTCTCCTGTTCAGCATATATTTCTCGGAGGTACAGGCCAACACGGAAGGACTGTGGCTGACCAAGTTCGCAGATGACTGCAAACTGGGTGCTATAATTGACTCTCCAGCCGACACAAGCATCCTTCAAAAGGGTCTCACAGAAACAGACAACTGGTGCCAGAGCCATGGCCTCAAGCTAAATGCCAAAAAGTGTATAGTCATCCCCTTTGGCAAAAACAAAGTGCCCACAAATTACTACATAGGTGGTAATCCATTAAGTATGGAAGAAGTAATTAGGGACCTGGGGACCCAAGTTTATAGCAATCTCTCATTTGACAACCACGTGGCCAAAGTGGTTAGAAAAACATTTTATATAGCCCACCTAATCATGAAGGGATTCACATCTAGATCAGGGGAGGTCATCGTGCCTCTTTACTCATCCCTCATCAGGCCCATAACTGAGTACAATGCCCCTTTTGGGATGTACCTTACCAGACACCTGCAGCAACTGGAAAGACCCCAAAAGTACCTCACCAAGAGGATCAAAGGGTCAAACAGATGCCATATGCTGCCCGGTTAAAGAAACTCCAGCTCTACTCAGTGGCATACCGCCTGCTCAGCGGCGATCTGTGCCTGACGTATAAAGCCATGTCCAACCCGGAATTGATGGACATGCTGCAACTCAGAAAATCCAAATCCCATCGAGCTACGCGCTCGAGAGACTTAAACCTCAGCACTGAAATAAATAGGACATGCTGGAGGGACAGATTCATAACCCAGAGGCTCCCTTCACTTTGGAATAAAGTCCCAGTCCAGGTTAGGCAGAGTCCCTCATTGACTCTCTTCAAGAGGAATCTTGATGAGTGGATGGGGGATTGTAGGTTTACCCCGGGTATCACTTCTGTGTCACTGTTAGACAGAGGCACAGTATACTAACCTCGAAAAAGGGCATAACAAAATTAATTTAAAATGGGTGGTGAAAGCCAAACACACTCTAGCTAGGCTTATAAATGCCCTAGGGCAGATAACCTAGTATGAACCTATGAACCTATGAACCTATGAACTATTCAAGTACCAAGACAGCTCCACATGTATAACTCTATCTGCTCATCAACCCAGAAGCCAAAAGCCAAGCCATGATGTCAGAATGCTCGAGATCATGGTGGGAATTTCAGACTAGCAGGAATGTGAGAATGTAAAAATGCTTCAAGAAGCAACAGTGAATGCTTGAGGCTAGTACAATCAAAGCCATTAAGACTGCAAACTGCCATGCTGTCACAAAGTGTACCAGACTCATTTGCTAACATACAGCACAAGAGCAATATTTATCTCCAATCAACACAATCATAAATAGCACAATCACAAACTCTTCTACCACTTAACCAGTGCCAGTACAAAAGAAAGCAATCATATTCAACACAAATACAAAAAAAAAAAAAAGAGAAACTAGCCTATGCTCCAGAAACCAAAAGCCCAGTATATGACACCACAATTACAGCGATCACTGTAAGGAGCATGGAGATACAAAACAGCATACAAACAAAAGAAACAATACTCAACATGAGTCGTATAATCCACGACCAATGCCCAATCAGTTTCAAGTACATGACAATACTAATAAAGTATTAAACAAAATAATGCAACCCAGAAACCAATTGTCACATCTCCAAAGGGAAAATGCATACATTTTAACCTCTGTATGATTCCCTGTAAATAAACCACATATGCAACATCTAAGAAATACCACTACAGCCCAGTAAGAACAGTATACATCAGAAGAGCAGCTCCAAGGCTGGATTCGAAAACTTTAAGTAATATCAGGGCCAGTGCTAGGAATTTGGGCGCACCCAGGAAATGTTAAAATGGAGGCTCCTTGGGCACTTCCATTCTGTGTCACACTCTGCCACTGCCACCCCTCCTAATCAACCTTTTAGTTCTAGTCCTGCACATAGAGTTGTAATGTAGCACAGACTGACCTGTAGCTACAATGCTCTTACATTACAGCAGGACTATGTACCACACTATATTGGCCCATCTCATAAAGGGATATTTACAGTTACTGGCATTTAGTTGCAACAGTCCTACATTACAGCAACTCTATGTACAGGGCTTGACTTGGGAGAAATGGTACCCTAAGCACTCCCTACTATTTCAGCATCCCCGACATACCCCCACATGCACATATTCTCCAGTGCCTCCCCCCCCCGTTTCCCCCCATCTTGGGCTCGGATTACATTTTTATTCTTTTCCTCACATTTTGCTTTACTCTTCAGCTTTTTCAAAAAGCCATAACATTCTATATGCTCCGTAGTGCAGTTTAAAGTTTTTTTCCCTTTTTACACAACCTTTTCATCCAATGACGGCTTGAAAAGAAACTATGATTAAAGAAAGAAATTCATTGTGTTTCTTTTCAGGTTTAGTTTTCCTTGCATCTATTCAGCACATCACCTTTCCTGACCAAGACAACATAGTAGCAACCATTTAAGAAATAATTCAATTAAGCTGGTGCCTCTAGAAGACAGAGTGGCTATAGACAGATGCTCTGTCATGTATTTTAGAGTATTTCCCAAACTTTTAATACAACGGTGGCCTAAACAAAGGCCATGAGTAAGAAAATAATTTCAGTCTTATTTTTTTTTCTTTCAAGGAAGACAGAAGTTGTGCCCAAGGCTTAATATTCAAAACTGACAAAATTATACCTAACAATAAACTAACAAGCCAATTGTGGGGATACACAACATGAGTCCTATCTGGGAATACTGCCTGCCTCCCTAACTTCCCCAAAAAAGTCAGTCACTGCCTATGCATCGTTCTGGTCTTAGACTGTGGTGAAAGCAGAGGTTCAAATTGCCACAGTCATGCATTTCAAATGACTGCTGACTAGCATATACATAGCATGCTTCCTTCCTAATCACTCTTCACTCGTAACCTCCAAATTCATCCACCTATATATTTGCTTGATGTGTGATTGTGAGGAAAGTGAAAAAAACAATGATTACAATAATGTATTCTACTTAGTAGCTCCTAGACACTACACTGCCCCTATGCAAGCTACAGTAACAGTATTTGTACATCTCTGGGGTGTGTGAGAAAAGTAAAAGAAACAATGACTACACTGTCCTCAGCCCAAACACAAACTATTATAATCTCTTGTGCACATCTCTAAGGTTTGACTGTGATGAAAATTAAAGAAGTAATAACCATGCAGCAAATAGCAATACACTGTGCAACACTGGTACTGCACACCAGATCAGTGACTATTTTCTACTTCTTATTGTCCAAAAAATGCATGTTGATGCAAAAATTATTATTCCATTAACTTTTTAAATGATTTAGAGTAATATTTAAACTGTGTTCCTGATTTTGAGACTTTATTCTGCTATTAGTTTTGACATTTTGCATAATTCTTCAGCAAAGAAGATGAAAGTTACAGTATATAGTGTTCTGCCAGTATTTATAAAACTCCCTAAAAGAGAAAACCATCTCTTAAAATCAGAAGCATCAGCTCTTCTTAAAATCCAAGGTTTATACTGAGATCAGTCACTCTGGGCAGCTGATCTCTCTAGTGCTTACCTTGCTCATGTTCATTATCAGCTTTATTTTAACAGGATCATATCACAGCCATGCTCAGGTTAAAGGGCATAATCAGAAAATTAATACTTTTTTTCTTCTCATTTTCCCCAACCAGCAGCAGCTTTTGTGGGCTACCCCACAATCAAGAATGATTAAGGGGGGGCCCTCTGCAGTCATAGTTATTGTAGGTACCTAAAGCTAGATATGTTGTTAGGGTCAGTGGAGAGAATGTCCACCAGAAGGGTTTAACTAAGCCAGGCCCACTCTTCTGGTGGTAAAACGTTTAATGGAATTGTGAAGCCTGTTACTTGATAAAACACTGTTAATATAACCAGAGATATCTTTGAATTTTAATGGAGATATAAATAGGAGTTGTTATTACTCACCTGCTTTATTAAGTATTTATGATTGCTGTACTAGTTTTTGATGATTTGACAGACATGTTACAAAATATCAAGATAAGGTAACTTGCTGTGGTTGGGGGGCCCCAGGAACAGGGGGCCCACAGCGACCGCAGGGTTTGCTGGTGCCTAAAGCTGACTATGAGTAATATAAAATTATGACTTTATAGTAAAAAGAACATAGAAACCCTGTATGCAAAACCAGCACCAAGGAATAGACTATATAAATGAAATATATAATAAACTTAAAATAATATTAAATATTAACATGAAGTATAAGTATAAATAAGCGGATAAATGGAATGAAAAAATATCCTTAGTGAAGTGTGCATCCAGGTTTCTTTTTTGAGGCAAAAAAGGTTTAAAAGAGACATAAAAAGAACTTATTATGCAGAGTTAGGTATATAACAGCTTAACAAATAAACTGATGTTGAAATTAGTTAAATTGTCACTTTTCCTTTATTTTCTTTTTCTTCTCATTAGTTTTCCATCCATTCCTTTCAACTTGTCATTTCAAGGTACTGTTATTCCAATCCATTACTTCTACTCAATCAATTATATTTTTTGTTTTTAGGAAAGACCATGCCGTGTCCAGCTCTTCAAATGTTCTACTTTCATCAGGAAAAAATAACTCAAGTGTGGCAGGAAAACGCAAACTGACTTTTATTTGTTTTTTCTTAAGTTCTTTAATTAAAGGTAAAAAGCATTTCCTTTTAGATATCACTGCAGAAGAATAGCCATTGTCAAATCTTATTATTTTTTCATCTAGTTTGATGGGAGATTTTGAAAATCTGTTTTGAGTATTAATTTCTTGT
>NC_056739.1:1216631856-1216664356 GCF_019279795.1 Protopterus annectens
TCTTGTAGACCATGTACATGTTGTACTATGTAAGCTATGGACTGAGATGTTTGTTTGTTTGTGTCTTTTCAGCTTTCCCCGGTTAGGGGTCGCCACAGCGGAACTCCGGTCCACTAATGATTGGTATTTGATTTTTACATGCCGAGTTACCAGCCCTGACGCACAACCTTCAATGAAGGTATGCCCATTCACGAATGTCTCCATGCAGAAGACACTCTAGCTGAGAATTGAACCGGACAGCATCTTACTGCGAGGTGACAACGCTACCACAGCACCACCACCATGGTAAGCTATGGACTGAGATGTATGGGATGAAATTTAACATACAATAGTATCACAGTGATTTGCTCAAAGACAATCTTCTTTTGTATAAGTATTTTTGAGTTTACCAGGTGGAGATCATCTAAAGGAGGTCTTTGCATTTGTCTTTGGAGATCTCCATGGAAGCAAGTTTACCAGCTATTCTCTTTTGGGTAGTGGTCAGATTAAGCAACCAGGCCTGTCTTGCCGCACAGATGTAAACCTTTTTTTTCCTGAAGGAGAATAATGCAAATTACCTGTCTGGTACTTCACCACTAATTTTGCCTTGATCAGATTTTTGTGTTAGCCATGGTATGCTCTTTTTTTAATTTTTTTTAAACAAGAAACATCTTTATTAAATTATCATTAATGACATAAGCAGTCATACATTTATAAAAATGAAAACAAACCAATCTGAAATATTTTTAGTTGCAAAGATTATACATCACTTATAATCTATCCAAACATTGTCAGTCAAACATTACATAGCTCAATCAAATCCTACCTTCTTTTAAACTTCATTCCTCCTCCAAAATGTTATTCTGCATGTATTGTTCCCACAATTCCCATTTTTTTTTCTATGCAATTTGTTCCTACCCTTTTCTAAAGATGCAATTTACAGTTGTTTTATCTCTGTTACTATATTCACTACTTCTAGTATAGTTGGTTTAGACTTTGATTTCCATTTTCTAGATCTAGGAGCCTTATCTGCGTAGCTCTGAAATATCCCTTCAAATGAGGTAATACCAAATAGTTCTATATCAGATAATCAAACTTTTAAAAGTTCGAACACCATATGTTTGAACTTTTAAAAGTTCAAAAATCAAATTAAAAAAAAAAAAAACAGAAAAAAACCTACCTGGAAGCTTAAGCAGGGGGAAAGCACCCCTGCTGCTCTCACACCCCCCGCTCTTTAAATATACCAACTCCGAGAATGCACCGCAGTGCACACAATGGAAAATGTCCATTGCTCCACTGTGCAGGGATCTCCATTGAAACGTTCAAACTTTTAAAGGTTCGATCATATTGTGTCAACTATATGACGTTCAAACTTTTAAAAGTTCGACAACATGATAGGAACCCATCCCAAACTACCTTGTTCTATTTGAAGAATCAGCTTATTCTAGTTGACTGCAGTCATCTTCCCTCCTAGATAAAAATCTTTCAGCTCTTTATTAATTGCAATCCTCAACTTCTCCTCTGATTAATAAATATATGCCTGACCTGTGTATAAAATTAAAGGGACTAAAACATTTTGACTGCTTGTATCTTGCTATCCATCTCTGTAAAACAAAGATTCCAATTTCTTAGTTTTTGTATTACCTTTTGTTTAGTCTCTTCCCACACATCTTTTGCTGCCACAGCAGACTAATTTTTAATCCATACTTGTAAGTACTTCATTTTATCATGTCCCCATAAATATGGATATTGATGACCAATTTGTGTGTGGGTACAGAGTCTACAGCTATTGCCTTTGTTGTAGCTTTATTACTTGTATATCCCAAAAAGACTTGAAACTTTTTCAAAATGTTCCACAATGCTGTTCTTTTCTGGTTTTATCAGGTATAAAATAATAATATCTGCAAACAGAGACAGCGTTTCTTGACCACCATACCAACTATATCCTGGAATTTATGAATCCTTTATTTTTTTGCCAGTGGTTCTAAATATAATGCAGATAACAAAGGGGAAAGAGGACAACCCTGCCTGATTCCTCTGCTCAAACAAAAACTATCAGAGAGGAACCCACCCACTTTAATTTTAGCCTTAGATCTCTCATATATCCTCCTAATCAACATTATAATTTTATCAGGGAATGAAAATGCTTCCATTTTCTGATCATAAAATTTCAGCTTACTCAGCTGAATCCTTGCTCTGCATCAATACCCACCAATAACAGTGGTATTTTTTTACATTCTCCTTCCCTCTGGATCATCATTGTTTTGTTAATGTTATCAAATGTTTGTCTCCATTCAACAAAGCCACATTGATCCATATCTATCAATTTTGGTATTACCTTTGCCATTCTTTTAGCCATTATAGACATAAACACTTTCTAATCATGGTTTACTATTGAAATGGGCCTGTATGAAGCTGGATCTGAAGGATCCTTACCCTCAGCTCTTACAGCTACCACCACTATCTTCCAGGATGGTGGTACTTCTCCTCCTCTTAAAATACTGTTAAAGCAAACTTTCCAGATTGGGTTCCTATTAGAATCACGAACGCTTGAAATTTCGAATGGCATATGGTCGACACCATATGATCGAAAATTCAAGCGTTCGAAGGTTAAACGTAATGGCGC
The DNA here is from genome assembly GCF_019279795.1 of Protopterus annectens. Classification (NCBI taxonomy): domain Eukaryota; kingdom Metazoa; phylum Chordata; order Ceratodontiformes; family Protopteridae; genus Protopterus; species Protopterus annectens. The sequence goes on from NC_056739.1 coordinate 1,216,634,462, forward strand.
AGTTCAGTGCAGAATGGGAGAATTACCCTTTTCTACACTGAAGTGCAATATCGGAGATGGTATATTTAAGTAGGGGTGGAGGGGGGTGCAGGGGTGCTTGCCCCCCTGCCTGCACCATTAAGGTAATTTTTTTTTATTATATATTCGAATGTTTAAACTTCGATCATATGTTGTCGAACATATGGGATTTGAAGTTTAAAAAAGTTCAAATATATAATATAGACCCATGATCTTTATCAGTTTTTTTCCCTCCTGGCTCCCAGACTTCCACAGGAATACCATCTATTACTTGGGACTCTCCTGTTGGTTGGTTATACATCACCATATTTATCTTATCTCCTCCTATCCTGTTAGTAATTGAGCCTCTTCTACCTCTTACCCTGGGATATTTAATTCTTCCATAAATATTTCCATTAGTACCTGTTTTTGATTTACATATTTATCTGCTTTATAGAGACTTTCATAGAATTTCTGACCTATTTCTAATACTTGCAATGAGAGAAAGATTTCTTGGATGTTACTCTTTTTCTTGATCAAAAGAAAAGGACTGGGACCAAAATTCATCAGAAAGAAACCTGGAAAAAACAATATTTACACAGAAGTAGCATGCATCCTAGGCATGTCTCTAAGAATACTATGAAAAATGAAATTACCAGAATTTTCAGACTCTGTACTAATGAGTCAGATTATGAGCAAGAACTTTCATTCCTGCAAAAAAACCTGAGTAATAGAAGTTATACGGAGAAAGATATATCTATTGGAAAGGAAGATCTAGATTGTATGAGAAAGAAGGAAGGAGCCTCGCTACTACTTAGAAATGACCATTCCTCTACTAGAAAAGCTATGCACAATGGCTTTGAAATGTTTTGAGTGTAAACTTAACTTACACCAATGATTGTCATCAAATTTGCGAAATAATTAAGAAATTCTGGCCTGTTCTGACACAAGATATTAGAATACGGGAGATTGTGGGAGATACACCCACGTTCACTTTTAAGAACAAAAAGAATCTTAAACATCTCCTATGTACAAAAGATGGTGTGAAGGATTCTTCCTTTAGCCAAAGAAAAGGAACATTTTGTTGTGGGAGATGCTCGGCTTGTGATAATATTGATACTAGTAACTCCTTTATGCATCATATCACCAGGATCTGCCATAAATTTTCATGCTGGGCTGATTGTAATACTCCCCATGTAGTATATATGGCCACCTGTTCAGGATGTCCTGCCTACTATGTGGGTAAAACTGATCAGCCTTTTAAGAACAGAGTTCTAAGACATCTTCACGACATTCGTCAACAAGATTCCAAAAACTGTTTAGCAAAGCACATTATGCAGTCTCCTTCCCATAGGTTTTATTTTAAAGTGATACAAAATACCCATGTAGGAATAAGACAGGAGGATATCTCTAAAGCAACAGAAAGAAATTAGGTAAACTGGATCATCAATTTACAAGTGGACAAACCACCAGGACTCAATGCAGTTGTTCTGGTAAGACCTATACTTAAACACAGGAGACCTACCATTGGTTAAAATGAACGGTGTGTCTGCATTCCTAGATCTCATTGGCCTTATCCAGTTTGTTTTAGTAAAGAGGAAGATGGTTTTAATTTCTCCGTTATTACCTATACTTAATATAGGAGACCTATCATTGGTCAAAATGGAGGGTGTATGTGTATTCCTCAGACCCCATTGGTTACATTTAGTCTGTTTAGCAAAGAGGGAGATGGCTTCCATTATTTGCTCTGATTGTCTACGGCTCTTTTTAATGTACTTTCCCCTATTCATTGATTACGATCTGAAGAAGGTTATTACTGAAAGCTCTTATCGTTGTTGAAGTGTAACAGGGGATTTTATTTCTACTTTGTTTTATGTTTTCACGTTTCATTTTACATTGTTGATTTTCATTAAAGGATAGCTACATGGAGGTGCTGTGGTTTTCTATGGTATTTCTAATACTTCTACAGGATCCCCTATTATCTTTCCTGTTATATGCTCCCTAAGCTTGGTGACAACCCCTTCCTACTTTCTGCTGCATGAGTTGTGATAAAACTTTTTGTGCTCTGGAGTTATCAAAAATAGTTGCTAAACTCAAGCATATTATCAAGACAATCCCTTATTTTGTGTTTAGCATTCTGCAATTGCTTCCCTTCTTGTTCTTTGAGATTCTCCCTATTCTACAATACTTTAACCTTTGTCAGTCCCTCTAAACAATTATTTTTACTTCTTAACCATTTCTCTCTTTCTTTTATTTCTACCCTATTTAAAACTCCACTTTAATTTTATTCCAATCTTTTCCTATATTTTCAGAAGAAATTTTAATCTTTTCTAATAACTCCTGATTAATTTCCACTACTGGTTCCTTAAATTACTCTCTTTTCAACATATAGGTGGGAAAGTGCCAGAGTCTTAAGTTTTATTTCATTACCCTGTATTTTTATTTTAGTTATTATTGGTGCATGATCTCAAACAATTATTAGATGCGCATCAAAATTTTCAGTTAAATGCACATGTTCCTGTGAAATATACGCTCTGTCTAGCCTAGCCCAATTTTTGTATCTTGGGGAATAATATGTAAATTTAATCAGAACTCCTTCTACTGAATTCACATCTTCCATGCCAAATATTTTCTACCATCTTTTGTTATATTTTCCCTTCTGCTCTCCCCATATACATCTTCACTGCTGCAAATCAAATTCCAGTCCCTGCCTATAAGTAATATTCCCTCTTGAAAGCTGATTATTTGTCCCAGAGTTTTCTTAAGCTCCATTATAGCAGTTTTAGGTGGAATATAAATATATGCCAGCAGCCCCTTAGGACTACAAATCTATTATTATTATCTTTTTTATCTTCTTCTATCCCTATTGGAGTTCCTCTTGCAATTAATATAAATGCTCTCCTTTTTTGTTCCATATATTCTGTAGAATAACAATCATGAAAATCTTTATTTATCAAATTCACATGTTCAGTTATTTCCAAATATGTCTCTAGTAGCATAGGTATTTGCACTCTGCTTTTTTAATGTAGCTCACTACTCTTTCTTTTTGTGTATATCTGTGATACAATTTACATTTAAAAATAAGTGCTGTTATTATGTTAAGAAGTCATTATTCCCAGCTGTTATGTATAACAACTTTTTTTAAATATCTAGTTCCAAATTTTGTGTTACATGCATACGCTAATGTTTAGAAGATCAATCATTTATACAGTTGTTTCTTGTCATATCCATTTGAACTAATGTCACATCTTACAAAACTTTTTGTTTTAGTGAAAGCCCTCAGACAAAAAAAACACCCCCCAGAACATTCCTAAAACCTATTAACTTAATAGTAATACACAAAACTATATACATATTTAAATATTGAAGTTTAACTCTCCTAATAGGAACAATTGTCCCAGAATTGTCTCACATTCACAGCCTTGGTTTAACCTATAAGGAATGTTATCCATGCTGAGATGCATTGTGGGTTTTAATAGTTTGTCCTTATTTTTTTTTTACTCTTTATACAACATTTTATTGTATTAGTGTTTAAGTCTTAACCACTTTAACATCCACATCTTCATCATCATCATGACCCTTTTTTCCCATTTTCTACATGGGGTTGTGGTGTTCTGGCAACTATCGACATCTCTCTATCCCTATTCAATGCCACACTCCTACCTTCTTTGACACTCATGCCTGACTGTCACAAGTTTTTGCTCACACAATCCAATTACCTCTTTGCTGACTGCCCTCATTTCCTCTTGCCTTCTTCCTGTCTGTCCCAAATCATCTTCACTGGAATGTCTTCTGCTTTTCTGCATATGTGCTCAAACCACCATAATCTGTTCTATTTCACCTTTTCTGCAATTGGAGCTACTCTGGCTTCTGCTCTTATGTCCTCATTTTTTTCATCTGTCTCACAGTGTGTATCCTACCACCCATCTCAAGTACTTTATTTCCATCACCTCTTACTTTCCTCAAGTGCTCTGCCTTTACTGCTCAGGTTTCTGTACCATACAGTACTGGTCGCACCACTGTCTTGTACACCTTACTTTTTTTTTTTTTTTTGGCGTTCTTCTGTAAAACACTACCCTGACATTCTGTCCAGTTGACAGCAGCCCTTCTGATTCTAGCTTTGACCTTCTCATTCAGACTTCCCTTCTCCTCAACCACCCTTCCCAGATACTTGAAGCTGTTAACTTCTTCCACTATTTTCCCTTCTATCTCAGTTCTTAGCTTCTTCTGATTTCCCCCATTTGCTGCAATTAAAACTGTCTTATCTCTACATAGTTTCATCCAATGTCCTTTCAATTTTACATTCCTTTCCCCTATTCTTTTCTGAAGTTTTGTCCAGAGTCTGCCTGTAGTGGCCCATCATCTGCATACAGCAACTTTGCTGATCTGTCCCCTCCATCCTGTTTACTAATGTAGTCCATTACAAGTATGAACAGCAGTGGGCTAAGGGTTGAACCCTGATGCACACTCACACCCACTGGGTACGCCTCTGTGAGACAGAACACTGCTTGTACTTGAGTCATTGGGTCCTTGTACATAGCCTGCACTAATTCTACCTGTGTTTGCCTGAATTAGCTTTTTTGGGAGCTTGTCATATGCTTTCTTCAAGTCTAGAAATGCCCAGTTGAACTCTTTCCTCATCCCTAGCTTCATCTGAAGTATCTTGTCTCACAGCAAACATCAGGTTAGCTGTGCTACATCCAGATCTAAATCCAAACTGCTCATCTCTCATTTTATGTTCTACTGCTCTGCATATTCATTTATCAATTACCATCTCCATAACTCTCATGCAGTGTGATAGGTGTTTCATACCTCTATACTGCACACACGTGTGAATGTCCTCTTTGTTCTTGAATAATTGTGCTAATATACTTATTCTCCAGCCACCTGGGATGTGACTTTCTCTCTCTGTTGTTATAAGTACCCTCAGGAACCATTTCTCCCCTATCTCACCCAACATCTTTATCATATCTGCGGTAACCTCATCTGAGCCTGCTGCTTTCCCAGTCTTCATTTCCCTTAGTTGTTGTTGTTGTTGTGTCTTTTGACTTTTCCCGCTTAGGGGTCACCACAGCGGAACTCCGGTCCGTTAATGATTGGCAGTAGATTTTTACATGCCGAGTTGCCAGCTCTGACGCACAACCTTCAACGAAGGTACGCCCATTCACGCATGTCTCCACACAGAAGACGCTTTAGCTGAGAATCAAACAGGACAACGTCTTACTGTGAGGCGACAATGCTACCACAGCACCACCACTGCATTGCTGTTCTTATTTTGTCTAGTTCAGGATCCTGCTCTTCTTTCATCACAGGCTGTGTCTGGGGCAGTACAGCTTCTGTGGGGTTTTCTTCATTCAGAAGCTGCTGGAAGTACTCCTTCCATCTGCCTTTAACATCCTGTGGACTGATGAGCAGGTTGTTGCTGGCATGTTTTATGAAGGGTGTCTGAATATCTTCTTTATTTTTCTGTCTTTGCCTTGTGACCTGATATAGCTTCTTTGTGTCATCTACTGAGTCACTTTCCAGAAGGCCTCTTATGCCTTGTTCTTTGCTACTGCAACTCCTCTATAAGCCTCTTTCTTAGCCAACCAATATTCCTTCCTAGTCTAACTTTAAATTAATTTATTGGCCTATTTCAGTTCCCTCTGGTTCTCACCACCTGTTTTCACTCAATATGTCATCTCCATTATTTTATTATTACATTTCTGTATAAGTTTCACCAGCCTGGTTACAAGCTGAACAACAAAAGCCTAAATTAAGAAGGAAATTCTAGACTGTGTATTATTTTCATTTCCTATAGTGTTTTATGTTTTTTTGTAACTTCTAAAATGTATTGGCACCCATACCCTTTCCTCATACAAATCTCCATTACTTTCAGCCTGCCATATTCCCTTTCATCTTCAACCACTCTAATGCTCGGTGTCCCCTGTGTAAAAAGTTCATCTTCAAACATAACTGCTGAAGCTTCATTACTGCTCAGAGTTCTGTTCATTTAACTGGGTCTACTTCGTCTAAATCTGTGCACAACTCACCTTTCAGCATTTAGATTGTGTCCTCTTTTCCTAGTTATTGACTCTCAGTTGTCTCCAGTTCCCTCTTTTTAACTTCTTATCGATCTTTCAACACGTAATTCTTCATTTGCATGATAAGCTTAACAACACTGACATTTCAAGTACCAAAAATTAAAGACTAGACAACCATACAGAGTCAAATGTTTACATATCCCAAAATATCAGTATTCCTGGCTACATTATCACATTGTTTATTCCTTCAGGAAACATTCTAATAGTAAATTCCTAATGCTTTTATATGCACAGATCTATAAATGAAACCAGTTTTAACAAATTCTGTCTCCCTTTGCTTACTAAATATTGGACAGCATAAATATTTCAGTTAAACTACTGAGACAGTAGCAGCTGACATCTAAATTAAGGGAAGCACACAAAAGGTGTAGAACATTCTGTTTTTCAGGTGTTAAGTTATCCAATTCCTACTGTGTGGATGCTGAGCCTTTTACAATCTGTCTGTTTCATCGGAGTTCAGACAATGCTAGAGAAAAGAAAGTAATTGTTTTGCTTGGAATATCAAATATTTTTCTCCTTGACTGTGTGACCTCAGAGGAGGATTGTGCAGGTGGTGCGGGTACATGTTATAATACACAGGAGATTTTACATTTCTGTGTTCCACATTTCACATACCTGTGCTCCTTTTATAACTAATGAGTTGATGTACTTTGGGACACCATGCTGCTAAGTGGCATTCTTATCTCTTAGGCTGACGGGCAACATTAAACATGGGTTCTGGACTTCATTATCATGACTCTTGAGGATTAAGCAGTGACTGTGACCAAGTACTCGCAAACCAATAAACCTATACCTAAGTAATGCAGTTTATCATTTTATTAGTCTCTCTTTAGCACTTTATGTGTTGTACGTTTTGTTGCTTTATACCAGATTATATGTATAATGAGATGTTCTTCAATATTTTGTGTGTTTGAGATTCCATTTTAGACTTTCCTGGAACATTCAGCTTGTTTTTGGCATTATTTTACTATTTTACTCCCCTCCTAAAAGAAAAAGGTACCATTATGTAAGAGGGTCTCATTATTCATCCCTGCAGGATATACTTGTGGCTGTATTTCCCATAATTTAATTTATAAAGGTGTGGTTTCCTCTTAAAATCCTTTGGAAATAGCTAGGTGGGGTTAAATTGGTCCCAGTCCCCTTAAATGAAATTAGCTGAAAATGCATTTTGTCAAGCTGATTGCTCAATGATATGCAGTCCAAAGTTCAAGCCCTTCATTCTGAAAGTCACACAATTGTCATTGCTGTCTTTTTTCTCTCAACTCAATTGAGTTGGGGGAAGATGTTATAAAATTATGTCCATGTAGTTTGCAATGTGGATCTATGAATTCTTATCTGAGAATACATTTTATAACCAGTTCTTCTCCATCTCTTTCCTGCATTTTCACTTTTTTCTGTCTCATTCCTCCCACTACCCATAAAAGTACCTTCACACTATGATGCATATTTCCTTCAGTCTCTTGTTTCTAATAAATTTTCTATTTTACTTCATCAAACACTGTTAGCACATTCACATCTATGTTTGTTAACTCATCAATGACAATTGCTCTATGGTCTTCCCATTTCTAGATTTTCTAGATATTCCAAGTTACCCCCCCTCTTCTACTTGACGTAATTCATACCCCCGCACACAATTCTGTTTCATTCCCATACAAACAAGCAAACAAAAACAGAGTTTTCCATGCTAAATTCTCCATATCTTCCAGAAGTTCTTAGTTACACTTCTGGAACACCATTCTTGTTCTTTCACGCTTTTTCATTTCTCCTGTTGTTCCTTGGTCTTTTCCTTAAGCCAGACTTCCCACTTTTCCTAGCTGGTACTCAGTCTTTTACAGCATCACCCTTTCTGCCATGACAAGTCATATTATAACTACTTGTATCTGGCAGTACTCAACTCCACGCACTTTTAATGCATCTGCTCTCTTCTCTATTGCTGTATTGCATCTTCATCTACTCAGTGAAAAATGACTTATTGTTTGTATTTTCTTAGCCCACTTGTCATGCATCCTAGCTAGTATGTGCCAGATCTAGTAGATAATTATAGTAAAATAACTTTTGCTGTTGCTATTCTTCAAAAAAGGATATTTCTCATTTATTCTGGCTATTATGGGGATCTGTCATCGCTTATACATGGCTCCAAAATACATGCTTATAGTTTCTTCCAGATTCTTTACTGCTTTCATTTCCAATTATTTTATTGGTCTTTTTTCTCGGGGGCAGTCACAGCTTACCCCTCTGTCATCAGAATTCCACCATCATGCCTGATGCTTACTGGGGTGAAAATCATCTTTGTCTCTTACATGAATATACAAAACTCTAAAGGTCTGTTTTGCATTTCATGTAATCAACAAGTGGTCATCTGTGAAACAAGACAAATTTGTTTAATCCTCATGCCCCTCTCCCTTGACTGTTCTTTACCCTACATAACTTTCCTATCAGTCATCACTATAGTAAATACAGGGAAAGTGGAAAGCATTGTTTTGTTCCTTTCCTATTGGTCAAGCAAATCCCTTTCCCTTTTTCACAGATCACAATTTTCACTTTCTTCAATTTTGGTCATCTGGGGAGCTTTCTAAATTTGTAATTAGTATGGAGTGATGTCTACGCTTGTCCTATAGCTTTCCCAATGTGACCTGTCACCTGATGCAATGCACCCAATAATGTATTCTTTTTTCTCAAAAGCAAGACCACTCTTCCTCTTCCTCCTTAGTGCATTGACATCCTCATTCTATGGTTTAGTACTAGATTCTTCTATTTCCAGAATGTTCCATTCGATCACGGTCTATGATGCCCACCAACATACTGTTGTACTCATTTGTGCCACAATGCACTATAATTCAAAGGCTGCCAACCCTATTTTTTATTTTCCTTTTTTAATTCTGATTGTAGTGTAAGAACGTCTAGTCTATATTCTTAATTATTTTGCATAAATATTGATATTTGCTAATTTACAAAAATTCTGTATTCTTACTAGTCTGCATTATATTTTGTCTTTATTGTACCCTGTGCATTTTGATTGACATTGTAGCAGATTAAAAGGATCATATTTTTAATTCTTCCTTGATTTGTTTCCGTGTGTAATCTCAGCTGAGTTAAAATAATTACTCAGTGTTGTACATTATACAAAAGTATCGCAGTTGAAGTTCTAGCTCAATAGCAGGACACTAAACCTTAATATATTTTTTCTTAATTACTTTAATCCTAGTGCAAGTTTTAATTCTTCTAAGTACTTGCTGAAGGCATGGTAAGAGGAATTTTAGATCTGAATAAAGATCATCATACCATTAGCTCACAAGCCCATCTTATGTATCCCATTGTGTGTTATCTGTTGTCTGAGCATCTTTGTAAACAGTTCCAAGTGCACAACAAACAGAGATTCAGATTGACCATTCATGTATAGGGTTACCACCTTTTCAAATGCCAAAAGTAGGACATTTTTTATAGAAACGTGAGATTTTGCAAGACAAAATATACCCACAGCCAGTGCCAAGGTAGGTCAGAACTTCACATTTTTGCCAAAATAAAAGCTTATTCTGGTAGCATTTCAGTTGCTTATACTATTTTGTGTAACATTTAGGTATTTCAGATAAAAAATAACTGTTTTATGCAATTACTAAAGAAAACTTGGGAGATATTTTTTGTCCTAAAAATCTTGGAACATTTATCATTTTTTTAGATTTTTTCACAGGACACAACTGCCCAAAGAGGGACTGTCCCTCACAAAGTGGGACAGGTAGCAACCCTATCTATGTATGGTACATTTACTATAATATTTTATTACTCCTGTATCTACTGACGTCTTATAAATACAGTTAAAGCTCTAAATAAAGTAAATTGCAAAGCTGAATTTTATTAAATTTTCTATCAAAAATACCTGACCATCTGTATCAAACATTCAACTGAGTAAAAAATAATGGTTCAACCTATACAAAGTTTTATTTCCAGCATACACAAATAAATGTGCCTCAGTTGCTGCTTGTCCACTACAATGTTAAACAAGAATTTCAAAGAAGGGGAGGTACCTAACTTGTGAAAATGTAGCAAAACACTACCCCACACCAAACGTTTGGTGACCACTGATCACTTGAGCTGAAAAACTACAGACAAATAAGTATATTAAGGCTGCTGGTAAAGAACTAGAAACCATGTGGTATCAGCAGATAAGAAAACATCTGAAGAAGTGGCAGTTCCTAGCCAGTACCAACATAGTTAAGGGTGGACATGACACAGAAAGAGTAAATCCATGAAAAGAAATGTTTTTGAAGGGATGGTAAGCCCCCTGCACCTGCTACTCTTGCTACACTTCTGGTATGACAAACTGAGGCAGAAGCTCATCTGAACCTGTAAGAGCATTTGTGAGGGTTTCTTCAATGTATTTCTCAATTTCTTTAGATGTTATTTTTTTAAATAAAAAGTGGTGGTAAATGGGGTGGTCTGTATTCAATGTGGACATGGCAAGAAAAGAGGATTCATTAAGGAAGTCTAGTGATGTATATTGCCAGAAAGGATAGTAATAATGCCTTTTTGCAGAAGGGTGTTACATGAAACATATCTTGCAAGGTTATTAATGAAATTCCAAACCTTTTTATGTGCTATTTATCAGTAAGTTTTGAATTTAGTGAAGGGAGTTAGTTTTAAGTCTCCTGGTAGCTCTTTGTGGCCTGGTTTAATGGGCAGTGTAATACACACAATATTCACTAAAGGGAATAAACACATCCAAAGCAAAGTACGAACAGCAGATATGAATGCACATATGAGTTGTGGTCTTCACCCAATATTGTGAATAGCTGACAGCAGGAAAACAGAATAAAAATAAATTGCCGACCATAACCAAGTCACACAACAGATTGCAGACTGCATTGCTCATATGTATTATTGTCCATCTCCAGTCATTCAGTAAGTCCAGGAGGACAGTGCAAAAGATCAGTATATAATGAAATCTGCTTTCCGTGTATGACAATTGCCACTGTATTCCAATCTATGGCTGCTACTTGTTAAAAACCTATATTCATCAATAATACATATGTTGTGGAAAATTAGGATAACCCCATGGTCACACAATAGAAACACTGAGGAGAAGGAAGCTGTTCATATTTTGGACCCTGTTATGAAATGAGGTATACAGGTTACACAGGGAGTTGATATGTAAAAAGAAAGCTGCACTCCCTGGTGGCATTTCTGCAAGGGATATAAGCTGAATCCCTCCCATTGTTAGGGTTAACTGACCTTGACTGCTCACTCCTATCTCTGCCAGCTATCAAACCTAGGTCACCTGAGGTAGAATCAGAGTTCCATCAGATTGAGAAATCCCCATTGATGTATAACAGATTGCCTTGATTCATCTAATACCAAAAACATCAAACAGAACTAATAGCAAATGTAAACAAAACAGTTTGTATTTGTGATCAACATTAAATCAAACATCCACTGCTCTCCCACCCTATACATAAATCAAAAAGCAAGCATGACAAAAAGTATATATTCACCCTTCAAACCCCCAACATGTGAGCTCCACACCCACACCACACAATGACACAATGTATATATCCATCAATACACATGCGCACACACACACACACACGCACACACACGCACACACACACACACACACACACACACACACACACACACACACACACACACACACACACACACACACACACACATATATATAGATGCACACACACACACACACACACACACACACACACACACACACACACACACACACACACTCTCACACACACGTATATATAAAATGTATATATAGATACACACATACTTTTTTATCCAAAATGTAGACACTCATAATACTAACACAAAAACTGAAAATTCATAATGCTGACACATCAAAATTCAGACACTCAAAATACAAACAAAAACTTTAAATTGATTGAATTAAGATTGATTAAATTGATTGAAACTCTACTTCCCCAATCAATTTACAGTAAAAACAGATTAAAATGAAAGAAACAAAGAAAAAAAAAACGCAACCAAACCATACAATTACCATTAAATGTGGTTTGTCTGAATAGTGAGAGTGTTACAGAAAGAGCTTTTTTTAAGGCAAGTTGCAGGGTTAGGGACAGGTTCAGGGTTAATGTTATGATTAGTACAGATTAGTAAGCTGGACAGGATGGCTTTGCTTGTTAAAACCTAACCCTAATCCTCCCTCTTACTTTAGAAAAACCCTTCTGGTTGCGCTACCATTATATAAGTCAGGCTCAGACACAGGAACACTAACAATCACGCACAATATTAAAGCTATCCTCTTACGTTTAACCTAACTGTAACCCACCAACACTCACACAAACACAGTAATACCCTTAACACCAAACCACTTACCTCTGTCTACATTCAGAAATGTCATCATTCTGAGCTGTCAATATTCTGTATTCTGATATATTTACAAAGAGATAAAGAGAGAGGTGGACACTGCTATATTTTGGTTATATGTGGTGAACTGTGCAGGCTTGCAACCCTTTGTTTTTCTATCCTTGGTTTGGGGGCTATTCATTTCTTCTTCATCACTCTCAGTGGTGTGACCATGTTGGGGCATAACAACCATTCCAAACCATGACGGTAACTCACATAGCAGTCTTCATGGATGTGGAGTACATTGGCCATAAAAGTGCTACTAGCTTTATTGTGTCATGCAGCTTAGGACATTATTAAAGTAGTCTCTGCCTATCCTTTCCTTTATGTTTATTGAACAGGAACTCTTTTTTCTTTGTGCTAGTGATCTGTGCCTTAGTATACAACTGTTCTAACTGATTCATTATATGCAGAAAAGGTATATGAATGACCTACTCTCATTTGCACTATCACTGTAGTGAACAGTATAGCATTGGTTAATATAACTTGCAATGTTACTGGTGGTGTTGTCTAGCTAAGCTCACCCCGCTGGTGGCCATCAGTACACCATGTTCTCATCTCCGCACATTTCCCTCAGCAGCCTACACAAAGAAGTTTCTTGCTTGTGAAGTACCAGTCTGAAGGGGATGACTTTAAAGAATGTGACCCTAAGGGCAACTCTGAATCTCAGATTTCTGGAACACTTATTAACAAAATAAACAAAGTTATATCCAACAATGAAAATGTTTAATACCAACATCAAGGGTAATTTAATTTAGGTCAGGGTTGCAAAATAATGGACTAACTTATTAATGCAAGTTCAACAATCAAATTCAATTAAGGAACTCAAAGCAGGCACTAACATTTTTTTTTTCAGAAAAGGCTTTCAGCCATGTCTCTGAATTTGTGAAAAAGTGCTCCTATGTAGCCTTAGTTATGGTGTTTACTTCATTGTGATATTGGATAGATGGAGGGAAAGATGGAGTGGATGAATGAGGGAGCTCCAGAACACAGCTGATGGCAGATACTTGTCATAGGAAACAAAACAATGTCTAAAGCAAGAGTGTTCTATATGATAATGTTCATGTGGTTTTTTTTATCCTTCTGTTTTGTGTACACTGATGTACACACCATAGCATATTATTAAATATTATTAGTGGCATGGTGTTACCTAATCACTAAGACTAATTCAGGCTCATTTTTCTTTCACTGGTGAAACACATCCAGTTGCTAAAAATGTCCTAGTTATTTCTAACTCTACTAAAGAGGACTTATGTACTGCCAATGTAAAGTCCCAGATTCTTATAATGAAAAGAGACCAGTATGTTGCATTATGATTTATACAGCTAGTCATGTGGAAAAATAGATGCAACTTTGAGATCACTGTAAAAAATATATATTTTTTGAGATTGGATGACCTTAGCATTGATTATACTAAGTAACATTGTATACTGTGAGAGGAATGGTTGTTCACCAACAAGGAACTGTTTCAATGTGCATCATCTTTTCAGATTATTAAACCATGGCATTTAGTACAGTGTCAGCTGAATATCATACAGCCTGGCATCATCTCTGCAGGTTACTCAGCCATGGCACTTACTACACCGGTAGTATTAACAAGCTGAATATCATTCAGCCTGGCATCATCTCTGTAGGTTACTCAGCCATGGGACTTACTAAACTGGTAGTATTAACAAGCTGAATATCATACAGCCTGGCATCATCTCTGCAGGTTACTCAGCCATGGCACTTACTACACCGGTAGTATTAACAAGCTGAATATCATTCAGCCTGGCATCATCTCTGTAGGTTACTCAGCCATGGGACTTACTAAACTGGTAGAAGGGTTTTAACATCAAGAGGACCTTAGAGCAAAACTCCAGATTGAGGGGTCCTAATCTACGTAGGAGAGGGACGTTTCGTTGTGGGTGTTGTACGCAATGCAAGTATGTTATAGATCAGGAATGTGTATACCTGGAAAGTAGAAACAGAAAACTGTGGTCATATAATTTTCACAATTGTAATTCCAAGGGTATAGTGTACTTAGCTGTCTGCCGTTCCTGCCAGGCATTTTATGTAGGCAAGACAGAGAGGCAGCTAAGGAGGCGTGTATATGAACATGTTTATGACATCTTAAAAAAAGTTAGCACCAATGCACTATACAGGCACACTATTGTTTGTGAAGCAGCAGCATTTAAGTTTTTTGTTTTGGAATCAGTTACCCAGTGTAGTAGGGGTGGCAATTGGGCAGCATTGTTATCTCATAGAGAAACATGCTGGCAGATTCTGTTGGAATCTAACAAGCCCCCTGGGTTGAACGATTCCATTTCTATTGCACCTTATTTAAAATTAAAGGCTGAACAACTGTAAGGTTTAGATATATACCTACAGATTTTTGTATAATATATTTGTAGGTTATTCTACATAATATATTTTACTTTATATTATTGATGTTTTTAAATGAACATGTAGTGTTCATAATAATGTATTTCAATATGTTTTTTAAAATATCATTGAATATTATTACAAAGTATATTTTATAATTGTAATATTGAATATTCTTGATAGGTAGGTTTTGCGCTAGCCTTATCTATATGTGTAATATATGCTATGTTTTATATGTAATGAAATTCAGTTTTATATGTTTTTTTAGTAGGAGTAGATATTGTATAAATAATATGTAAAAAATTCTTTTAAGAATGTAATTTTGAATGTATTGTGGTAACAAAGTGAGTTCTTATATGTGAGTTTAAAATGCACATTTGAAAAGAAAATTTTTGGTCAGCACGCTTCTGCTTTAACAAAGCTGTTTATTCAATTATATAATTTATTAATTAAGCAGGATATGTATAAATGTGTGTGGAGAGGTGTGGTATGCATCTGATGAAGTTGTTTTATCAACGAAAACGTGACTTCAGCTGTGATACGTTAAAAATAAAGGAGTTTGAATTTTGAGGAGTACGGCTTTTTGTTGCTTTGCTTGTGGGTTCGTTTGCCTTATAGTTAGTTGGCGTCTCCCTGTTGGTTTCCCTGCCTGCTTGCTGGTTCGTTTGAAGAGTTTTTGTACTTTCAGCATTCCTATCTTTTGTTTGGTTTTGGCATGGAGGCTGGTTTGGGGAACAATACCGCAAGTGCTATCAGCGCTTGTGGGGAGGATGGAGTGCAGTCTGCAGCTTCCTATACCCGCCAACTTACGGGACAACTAACCCAGCTTGTACAGCTTCTTACTCCCTTGGGTCAAGGGTTACAAGCCGTCATCACGGAACAACGTGAAATTCTCATGGCTCTTACTTCCAGGACTGTCGGTTTCAATTTGCCATCTAGTTCTAACGTTAGCGGTGGTGTTCGTGAGGTCCAGGATGGAGTTGAATCTTTCAACTACGCCAACACTCCGGCAGTGTTATGGGACCGTGATGAGAATGTTATTGTTACTGGCATTAACCATGTTGCTTCTGCTGATTTTCCTGTCTCTTCTTTCAAGGAATGGGTGTCTCACAAACCCATTTTCACATTCCATGAAAACGGTGAGAACAATCTTAACACCAGTTCCTTTTCCGATAATATGCAGTTGCTTGAGCAAACCTTATATAAATATAAAACTTTAGAGTTGGACAACCTTTATTTAAACGAATGTTTGAATAAACATATAGTCCCTAAGGGGCTACGGGTGTATAAATACCCGAATCATGTGGAGCGTGGAAGTGATTTTCATTCTGAACTTGTAAGATTGTTTGATGAATGTGGCCTGGGTATTGTTAAGGCCATTATCAAAAGAAATGAATTAGAAATGCAATCTTTGTTGAAGGATATTTTTAAATACAATGATGTTATTACTGCTGACCTATTGTTTACTATTGAAATGGAAAAACAGAAATATTGTGACATGAGAAAGCATATTGATCAGCAATGTAATATTGTATTAAATCGCAAATATAAAAAATTAAACAGGGATATCAAAGAGTATGCTGAGGGTAGGCATTACCCTAATCCCCCTTTGTTTAGAGGTGGGAATAAATATTCCCTAGTTTCAAGGGACAATTTTAGCCCTGCGGAGGCTCAGTCTCCTCTGCAGGAACCTTTTCCTCCCTTGCCCCATCCTGATGAGCATTATCAGGAAGATTTTTTACCCAGGAGGTCGGAACGCCTGCGCAAACAGTCCCATCATCAACAGATGAATGTACAACAGATGGGACCACAGCAGGGAGTGGGGGGACCACCACCCAAAGGGTGGAGGAGGAATCAGAGGGAGGATTGGTAGGTTCAGGGCAGATTGTAATGACAGCTATTGGAAATTATTTCAAGTACACTCTTAATGATTATCATATTTACAATTACAGTGACCTTGTCATTTCTGATACTTGGTTTTCTTTATTCACTAAAGGCTTTAAATTTGTACCAAGTAGGGGTAGCAGCTTGGTTAATACCATTTTGGATGTAAAACTTTTTATTCGCAAATTGAATTTGCAGCATCTTCTTGGGTCCACCTCTATGCAACATGGACTTAATCTTAGAAAATCTAGTACATACAACCCCCCTTTGCACCCCCAATTAAAAAACTTGGAAAACAGAATTGAACAACACATTAGGAGCAAGGTGGGGAAGTCCAAGTATACTTCTAATTTAAGTTTGGCCGAGGCTACCCTTTTGTCAGATTTGGGGGGCAACGCCGGTGTGCGGGTGATGGAACCCGACAAAGGGGGTGGCACGGTCATTATGGACCAAGTGTTATATGAGGCAAAAATGTACAATTTGCTGTTATATGGCACTAAGTATACAACTGTTTCCCTAAACGAGGTGCATATTTCCTATAAAAGAATTGACCTGGTGCTTAAGGACCTCTTGGACCAGGAGATCATTGAAATGGATCTATATTCCTTTTTGGAAAATTCCCATCCAAAGGTACCTACTATATTTGGGGTACCCAAGATCCACAAAAATGTGGATGATCCTCCTCTACGTCCAATTGTGGCAGCCCAGGGGTCCAAAACCCACAACCTTTCAAAATATTTGGATTGGAAATTAAAACAACTGTGGGGAAAACATGATCACCTTCATAAGGACTCGTGGGAATTTTTGCGTGGTATCACTAATGATTTATATAGGCCTAACTTGCTTTTTGTCACCATAGATGTGGTCGATCTATTTTCAGTGATACCTCATATGATTGGGTTAGAATGGATGGAAGAAGCACTTTGGGCATGTGCAGGTGTTACAAATAATGATGTTCATTTGGTTTTGCAATTGTTGGAATTGGTCCTCAAGTATAATTATATTTATTTTTGTGGGGAATATTTTCAGCAAATTTCAGGGGTCTCCATGGGAGCCAATTGTGCTCCCACGTATGCAGATATTATTTTGTCAATCTGGGAACAAAAATTTGTTGTGTATAGTGAATTTTCCAAGTATTGGATTCACTATACTCGATTCCTGGATGACATTTGTATTTTTTGGACTGGACTGGAAGGTCGTATAGATGAGTTTATAACCTATCTGCATTCTACAACGGAATTTTTGCGTTTTACTTATCAAGTATCTGTTGAACAGGTCAACTATTTGGACGTTTCTCTTAGTAAACAAGGTGAAGGGTTTAGTTCTTGTATTTATAGAAAGCCTTCGTTTTCCAACGGGTATCTTCATTATTTAAGTTCACATCCAAAATTCCAAAAAAGATCTATTATAAAGGGACAATTTGTTAGGGTGTCCCGTATGACATCAGATGACTCTTGTTTCCATGTTGAGGGGGACAAATTGAGGTCCTTCTTTGTGGACAGAGGGTACCCTAATGGTCTGATTAATTCTGTTTATGATGAAGTTAGGGTGTCCAGAAAAAAACAGATTTGCTCCTATTTTGGGGAAGGGCAAGGTGGATATACATGACGATTACTCCCACAGGTCTATTAACGCAACAGGCCCCAATCAGTTATTTATTACACAATACAGTGAGCATGCAGGACAAATCAGGTACATAATTGAAAAGGAATTTTGTAATTTTAGGGAATTTACGGACCTAAACAACATAAAGGATCTGTCCTGCAAATTTGTGTATAGAAAGGGTTTTAACATCAAGAGGACCTTAGAGCAAAACTCCAGATTGAGGGGTCCTAATCTACGTAGGAGAGGGACGTTTCGTTGTGGGTGTTGTACGCAATGCAAGTATGTTATAGATCAGGAATGTGTATACCTGGAAAGTAGAAACAGAAAACTGTGGTCATATAATTTTCACAATTGTAATTCCAAGGGTATAGTGTACTTAGCTGTCTGCCGTTCCTGCCAGGCATTTTATGTAGGCAAGACGGAGAGGCAACTAAGGAGGCTTGTATATGAACATGTTTATGACATCTTAAAAAAAGTTAGCACCAATGCACTATACAGGCACACTATTGTTTGTGAAGCAGCAGCATTTAAGTTTTTTGTTTTGGAATCAGTTACCCAGTGTAATAGGGGTGGCAATTGGGCAGCATTGTTATCTCATAGAGAAACATGCTGGCAGATTCTGTTGGAATCTAACAAGCCCCCTGGGTTGAACGACTCCATTTCTATTGCACCTTATTTAAAATTAAAGGCTGAACAACTGTAAGGTTTAGATATATACCTACAGATTTTTGTATAATATATTTGTAGGTTATTCTACATAATATATTTTACTTTATATTATTGATGTTTTTAAATGAACATGTAGTGTTCATAATAATGTATTTCAATATGTTTTTTAAAATATCATTGAATATTATTACAAAGTATATTTTATAATTGTAATATTGAATATTCTTGATAGGTAGGTTTTGAGCTAGCCTTATCTATATGTGTAATATATGCTACGTTTTATATGTAATGAAATTCAGTTTTATATGTTTTTTTAGTAGGAGTAGATATTGTATAAATAATATGTAAAAAATTCTTTTAAGAATGTAATTTTGAATGTATTGTGGTAACAAAGTGAGTTCTTATATGCGAGTTTAAAATGCACATTTGAAAAGAAAATTTTTGGTCAGCACGCTTCTGCTTTAACAAAGCTGTTTATTCAATTATATAATTTATTAATTAAGCAGGATATGTATAAATGTGCATGGAGAGGTGTGGTATGCATCTGATGAAGTTGTTTTATCAACGAAAACGTGACTTCAGCTGTGATACGTTAAAAATAAAGGAGTTTGAATTTTGAGGAGTACGGCTTTTTGTTGCTTTGCTTGTGGGTTCGTTTGCCTTATAGTTAGTTGGCGTCTCCCTGTTGGTTTCCCTGCCTGCTTGCTGGTTCGTTTGAAGAGTTTTTGTACTTTCAGCATTCCTATCTTTTAAACTGGTAGTATTAACAATCTGAATATCATACAGCCTGGCATCATCTCTGCAGGTTACTCAGCCATGGCACTTACTACACTGGTAGTATTAACAAGCTGAATATCATTCAGCCTGGCATCATCTCTGTAGGTTACTCAGCCATGGGACTTACTAAACTGATAGTATTAACAATCTGAATATCATACAGCCTGGCATCATCTCTGCAGGTTACTCAGTCATGGCACTTAATACACTGGTAGTATTAACAAGCTGAATATCATACAACCTGGTATCATCTCTGCAGGTTACTTGGGTCATAGGTTCATAGGTGTTTAGTAGGCTAATGACCACAAGGGCCTTTTTAAGCCTAGCTATGCATCTCAAATCTCTGACAAGTTCTGATACCCTTGATAAGTGTAAGCATGGGTCTGGGAGATTAACCATTTACAGGTTACCTGTTTGCATCAGAGACACAGGTGCCAAGACAGGGATGAATTTCCAGTTTCCCATCCAATTGTCCAAGTTGCACTTGAATTGGATTAGGGAGGAACTCTGCTTCATATGGATGGGGAGCCTGTTCCATAGGCAGGGTAGTCTCTGGGATACATACCTATCTCTCCAGCAGGTCCTATTTATATCACAGGCAAGGTTTAAGTCTTTAGAATGGGTAATTCTGGTACTGTTTGTTTTGTGGATATGCAGGAGGTCCATCAGAGTATGGTCTGACAATGCCCTACATTCCAGGCATAGATCTTACCTTAAAAGCCTGTAGGAGACAGAATACAGGGATAAGGCCTTGAGGATGTCTGCATAGGACATATTACTTATGCCTTGTATTCTTTTAGTAAGGAACCTCTGTGGATGTTCCAATTGTTGGATATGCCTGGTTAGGTACATACCAAAGGGGGCACTGTACTCAATGATAGGTCTGATGAATGGCGAATACAGTGGAACAATGACTTTCTTGGACTTAGATGCCATACCTTTGTTTATAAGTTGTGCAACATAGAATGATTTCCTCACCACTGCAGATATATGATGATCAAAGGCTAGATTACTATCTATGTGTCTCCCTAAGTCCCTGGCTACTGATTCAACTTTAAGGGGTGTGTTGTCAATATGATAGTTACCAGGGATGGAAGACTTCCCAAAGGATACTATTATGAAGTTCTTGGCATTTAGTTTTAGTCCATGACTCTGACACCAGTTGTTTGTCTGTGTCATCCCCTCCTGGAGAACATTTGTGTCAGTGTGAGATTCAATGACAGCTCCTAATTTGCAATCATCTGCAAATTTAGTCAGCCAGAGACCACTGACATTGACCTTGACTTCTGAGACGTAAATGCCAAAAAGGAGCAGTCCAAGGACTGATTCCTGAGGGACTCCACTTGTGGCTGGCTTCTTTGTAGAGGTGAACTCCCCAGTTCTAACTTCCTGGGTCCTTTCTGTGAGCCAGTTGGCTATCCACCGAGTGACATACGAGTTTGTACCTAACCTCCTGAGTTTGTCAACAATGCCCGAGTGGGGTATTGTGTCAAATGTCTTGGCCAGATCAAGGTAGGCAGTGTGAATGATTTTGCCCTCATCCATTGCTTTGGTGACCTCCTCAAAGAATTCCACCAGGTTGAGTAGGCCTGACTTGCCCTTGATGAAACCAGACTGGGTTGGGTCCAGTGTCTGGATATTTACTATACCTCTGTCGATTATCTCCATGATAATCCTTTCCATGGCTTTACATATAAGACTAGTGAGACTTATGGGTCTGTAGTTTCCGGGGTCTGTAGATGGCCCACCTTTGTGCAGAGGGATGACTGTCTTTCTCCATTCATTTGGCATGAAACCTATTTGGAGGCTACAGTTAAATAGTAATTCCAGAAACCCTGATAGGTCATATTTCCTGCTATTTAGAAGGCATTCTGGGATATTGTCTGGTTCCATTGATACAGTGTTCTTGGTCTTAGAGAGAGCATTAAGGACCTACTCCCTAGTGATAATAGGGGGAATTATATCTGATGATATTTCCTGAGGAAATGTTGAGGGGGGAGAGAGGAGTAAAGTTGGAGCTCTATTGATCAGCCAGTAGTGGCCATGGCACTTTCTGTATTCATACTATTCGCAAGTTGAATACTATACAGCCTGGTATAATTTCTGCAGGGTACTCAGCCATGGCATTTACTACAATGGTAGTATTAAGAAACTGAATACTATACAGCCTGGTATCATTTCTTCAGGTTACTCGGTCATGGCACTTACTATCCTGGTGGTATTATCAAGCTGAATAGTATACAACCTGGTATCATATCTGCAGTTTACAAGTTCATGGCATCTACTACACTGGTAGTGCAGGGGTCCAAATGGAGAGATAATAAGTCAGCAAATAAAGGAGGCTATTATTGCTGAAATTGAATTCATCCTCAAGTCTTGATGAGTACCTTTGCGAGATGAACCCTGTTTTTCACAAAATTTCACCAGGACGACACTGATATATACACTGCATTTATATTGCATATGTCATGGACAGAAGTAGGTTAAAAATTAAAAAAAGATAGTTGGGTGCACAAGACCCAGGATAAAAAGTGCCCAAGCCTGGTAGGCGCACTGGTGCCAGGACTGGAAAAGACAGTGTAGAATCGTCAAAATATGGAAACATTCCTACAATGGGGCCAGGCCCAGGGGGAGGATGCCCCTCCCCTATTGTAGAAGTAAATAGTAGTCCACAAAAATCACAAGAACTGATAGGCCAGAGAAGAGCCATAAAGATAATAAAGTGGACTGTTGAGGATAAGAAAGAAATTATGCATTGTTAGTACTATGCAAAAAGCCCAGAATTTCCAGACACATGATATACAAAATGATTAAGACAGAAATTTGAGGAAAGAATAATACTTGTACAAGAAAAACTGTCAGAAGCTTCAAATAAAAATTTGTATTCATTGATACAACAGATATGTAAAAAACAGAATATAGATCAGAAAACATTGATCTGTTTGGAAAAAGAAGCATCTGAGGAAGTGCAAAAATATAAACAAGAAAACCTAGAGATATTTGAAAAGTATAAAAAAGAAATATGGACATGGAAAGAAAGAGAGATGTGATATGGTACAATATTTATGCAAAGGAGAAAGCCAAATTAATCAATATAAAGAAACCAGCCCCAAAGATATCTGAAGAGAAATACAGGCAAAGGCATCCAGATATGGAAAATTTCACAATAAAGAAAATAACATCACACAGAGGGAATGTAGACAAGAAGATTAGTAAAGTAGAAGTTTAAAAAATAGAACTTGAAGTTGTGGAGTGCCTGCAAAGGGAATGATTTCTTGTAGAAGGTCTAACACAGGTTACATCACAGCATGATGGAACAAGTCCACAAAGTAAGGCGAAACAGGAAGATCGAGAGACATCTGAAAAAGAAATATGGACATGGGAAAGATAAAGAGATTTAATATGGTATAACATTTATGCAAAGGAGAAAGCAAAACTAATCAATACAGAAAGAGCAGCAGCAAAGATATTTATTTATTTATTTATTTATTTCCAGTTTCATATCTGAGGAAGTCCAGTGGGCCAAGCACAGGACATTTTCAGTGGAGGCCCAGGGCAGTTAACAAAATGTAAGATAAGTACAGTATGGAATATACAGCATACAAAAGCATAAATATACAATTTAAAATACAAATATAAAATCAGGGAGTATAAGTTTAAAAAACACAAATGTTAAAATATAGATAAAGGCAAAGGTAATACAGATAATATAATTAAAAGTACAAATCATAAAGAGTTTATACACGTTTACTGTTTGTTCTAACAATAATGTTAGTGACCAGAGGTGATAGTAAATGAGATTGAAGGGAGATTTGAAAGGAATAACAGTGTAATTTAGGTGTGAAGGGAGCAGAAACAGTCCCAGTTTGAGGTAAGGTAAGAATGGAGTACAGATTTGAAATGAGTGTGGTTGTGAGTAAAGCAGAGGGAGGGGGAGAGAATTCTACAGTTTAGCTGAGGAGTGTTATAAAAGGAATTAGCCAGGAAGGCATAGGGGTTTATAGAGTTTAAGGAGGCTTTGGTTTTCATATCTAAGAGTACGACTGGGGAGGTAAGGGGTTAAGATTAATAAAAGAGAGGGGAAGATGGAGGGGTTGGAATATGAGTTTTTGAGCAGTGATGAGTTGTATGAATTTCAGGTAATTAGGAAGCTCAAGCCAGTTTAGGGAGTGGAGGGAATGGCAGTGATGGGAGGAGTATTTGGACCCTGTATCAAATGTACAGACTTTGTTATAGTAGGCTTCTAGTTTGTTTTTTAGGCTAAGTTGGAGATGAGTAAGTAGAGGGGCACCATGCATAAGTGAGGGCAGCAGGTAGGAGGAGGCTACAGAATGTCTGGTAGAAGTGGTTGGATAGTGATTTTGTTTATACAGCAGACCTAGTTTTTGGTGTTTTTTCTGATATCATTTTGGATATGGTTATGGATTTGGAAATGGATTTGAAGAGAAATACAGGCAAAGGAATCCAGATATGGAAAACTTTACAACACACAAAAAAAAGAAGAAGACAAAGAGGAAAAGTAGAAAATGAGATTAGTAATGGAGAAGTTAAAAAAATAGGAACTGAGGTTATGGAGTACCTGTGAAATGAAGGATTTAGTGTAGAAAATCTAATTCAGAAAGCACAACATGATAGAGCAATGAATATTGAAATTAAGGGGGAACCAGTGGAATGAGAAACAATTGGCCAGGTGCCATATGAAGATATTTTGAAGCCTTCCACAGGAAACCAGTACAAATGTTCACTTGAAGCTAGACAGCAAGAGAAGGAACAAGAAACAATGGAAACTCTGACACAGTCAATGATGAGGAGTGATAGGCCAGTGTATTCCTATATGACAGAGAAATGGATGGCACAGGATGAAATTGAAGAGAATGTGCCACAGGAAGATGCTATAGAACTTTCTATAGAATGCCTGCAGGAAATGGAAAATAAAAATGTGCCCTCAGTTTAGAAGAAAATGAGCCAAGAGAAGAGTTGCTTTATAGATAGACATATTAAGAGCAATGAAAGAAATAGACTGCAGAAGGTCTATAAAACCCAAAAAGTCAGACGTTTGATAAAACAAATGAACACAGGAATTAGAAATGTCCATAGAAATGCATGCAGCATACCAGAAGAAAACAAGATATACTACTGTACAGCTAAATTAATACCTGACAAAGTTCTACCACAATAATACATGGTAGTGAGGGAAAGGAAGGGGAAAAATCAAATACTATCATGGAAGTATCGAATGGGGAAAACTATAAAGCAATTAAGACAAGAAGTGTCACTGTTAGAAGAATATAGAAGAGGGAACAGATCAACAAAAATACTAAGAAAGACAGATGTAATAAAAGCAATGTGCAGTATTAGAACAGACCAGGATCTATCATGCACTATTGCAAATAACAAGTTAAATATCTCAACACAGGTGGAAAAACTTAGAAGATACACAGATAAATATAAAAGAAAAGTACAAAATAAGCAATTTATTGATGACCCCAAAAAAGTTTTGCAGAGAACTGGGAAACAAGGTAAAAGGAATTGAAAGACCACCAAAAAAAAAAGAAATAGATTTTGGAAGTATTTATGAAGAACACGTGGAACATAACAAAGATGCTGAATAGATAGATAAAAATAAAAGAAAGAATAAGAAGTTTAAAGATACAGGATATGAAATGGGATGAAGTAACAGTCAGAGAGCTTGAAATAAAGTTAAGAAAAGCCTCCAATTGGAAAACAACAGGCCCAGATGCAGTACCTAACTTCTGGTTAAAAGTATTAACATCTTTGTAGAAAGATTTAGCTATGAATACGAACTATCTCTATGCGAACCCTGAACAGTCACCAACCTGGTTAACAACAGGAAAAACAATGCTCCTACTTAAGACTGAACTTGCAAGTTATCCTAAAAACTATAAACCAATAACTTGATTTCCAGCGACATATAAACTATACATGGGAATTGATGCCGACAGACTTTATAGTCATTTAGAAGAAAACTGAACTATGGCAGTAGAACAACAGGGCAATAAAAGAAAGTCATATGGAACAAAGGATCATTTGTTGTTAAATGAAGTCATAGTGGAGAACTGTAAAAAGGGGAAGAATCCAAGTATGGCATGGATTGACTACAAAAATGCATTTGATAGTATCCCACATTCATGGATAAAAGAGTGCTTAAAAATGTATAAGATGTACCCTACACTGATTGACTACATTGCAGTGACCATGAAACAGTGGCAGACCACTTTGCAATTAATCCATGATAAAGGAAAAATTATTATCCCAGGGATAAAAATTAAAAGGGGATATTCCAGGGTGACTCTCTGTCACCGCTGCTATTCTGCCTTGCCCTTAACCCATTAAGCTGTCTACTTAACAGTTTAGGCCATGTCTATAATTGGGCTCCTAGAAAACAACAAACTGTAAAGACTTCTCATCTTCTCTTTATGATGATTTAAAACTGTATAGCTCATCAGACGAGGAACTGAAAGTACAACTGCAAGTTGTCAACTTTTTCAGATGATATAAGAATGTCATTTGGTCCTTATAAATAAGCAAAAGCAACATTTTAAAGCCAGAAAACTTCAGCACCAAGAAAACATCAGTTTGGGACAAGAATGTTATATAAAAAAGCTTGAGCAAGAGGGAGTATATAAATATTTGGGAACTGATGAAGGATCAACAATAAAACATGAACAAATGTGAATAAAACTTAGTAAGGAATACTTTAGAAGACTTAAATTAATCCTGAAAACAGCATTGACATCTAGGAACAAAATCTAAGCTATAAACCAATTTGTTCTTCCTGTCCTAACTTACAGTTTTGGAGTGCTTAACTGGTCCCAAAATGTCTTGAATAGGTTATATAAGAAAACAAGAAGGATTGTTCATGCTCACCAAATGATTTGTAAAAATCAGTGCATACCAAGATTATATATTCCCCATTCCAAAGGAGGTATATATGGGCCTCCTTAAAATTGTTTACATGTATAGATCTGCAATTGTGGGACTCCACATATATCTGCTGACCTCACAAGACCCAAATGTAGTGAAAGTTTTGAAACATGAGGAGAATAAATATAAGATGACTTCTCTGCTTAATCTAGCAGAAGCATATCAACGTCAAGCAGAAATCAAACCAGAAGTAGATAAAACTCAGGCAGCAACTGAATGTGCCAAAAACCAAAAGAAAGACTATAAGGTGAAGGACCAGATGAGAAGGCAAGAAATGTGGAAAATGCATAAATATGTTAGCAAGTATAAAAAATTTCTAGAAGAACCATGTTTACTTAAATTTTTTTGTTTCTTTTATTATTGTAAATATTGAAAATACTGTATTTTGGAGCTTTATTGTAGATATTGAAAATACTGTATTTTGGAGCTTTTCTCCCCGGGCCTCCATTGAAAATGGTCTCATCTTGGCCCAATGGACTTTCCTGGTTAACAAACTGCAAATAAATAAATAAATAGAATAAATGTTGATCAAGAACAAACACGGGAATTTTTAAGGAGAGGTGAATTCAACCGAAGAGATGAAAGGTTAATATTGGCGGCTCAAGTGGGCTATGTACACGCTGGTTTACAAAGTCCATTGAGCATGTGGGAGAAACAGACAAATGTAGGTTTTGTAAAACTGAATTGGAAACAGTTGCACACCTCATTGCTGGTTGTGACATACTAATGGCAGAAGGACTGTATACATAATGTGGCAAGACTGTTGCACTGGGGATTATGCAAACATTATAGTATTGAAGTGGCTGAAAAACACTGGAAACCTGAGCCACAAAGCATCTTAGAAAATTATGAAATTTACATCACATAGAATCACCCATTAACAACAGTTTAAAAGATGGATGCTAGAAAACTGGATATAGTGGTCCATGAAAAGAAGACAAAAATAGCATTGCACATTGAAATTACAACACCCAGTGACTACAGTGTCTTGTGTACAGAGAGACACAAAGTTGTAAAATATCAGGATCTGCAGGTAGGAATGAGAACAATGTGGAAGAAAGATAGCCAGACAGTTTCAATAGTAGTGGGAGCAATGGGTATTATAAAAAAGACTCTACAATCACATTTAGATACATTACTAATACATGTAACCCCATATGAATTGCAGAAGGAGTCATTACTGGGTACATTGCGGGTGCTGTGAAGAGCACTTTTGGCTGACATCAAAGACTGAAGCAATACTAATTTCATGAACTTTAATCGTACTTTGTCTTAGGAATGGGGTCCATTCTCATCATGGTATTAGAAACCCAAAAGACTTGGATAAAGTAGAAAAGTAGTATTAGCAAGTTGACTACCATATAGCCTGATTTCATCTCTGCAGGTTACTCGGCCATGGCACTTACTACACTGGTGGTATAAACAAGCTTAATACCATACAGCCTGCCATCATCTCTGCAGGTTACTCGGTCCTGGCACTTACTACACTGTTAGTATTAATAAGCTGAATACCACACAGCCTGATGCCATCTCTGTAGGTTATACGGCCATGGCATTTACTACACTGGTGGTATAAAGAAGCTGAGTACCATATAGCCTGGCATTATCTATGCAAGTTACTCAGCTGTGGATCTTTCCATAGACTGGTAGAATTAATAAGCTGAAAAGCATACAGCCCAGTATCATCTTTGCAGGTTACTTAACTTCTTGGCCTTTACTGATGCACCACCCCGTCTCAGTTCCTTCATTGACCACTCCTTATAAATTACTTTGTCTGCCATCTTTGCTCTGAGTTATTCATAGTGGCTTACATTACGTTTTCAAAGCTTAACCAGCAACATATGCTCTCTTTCATTCTCACCCCTCCCATCCTAGTTTGTCCTCAGGCTGCTGCTGTACTGCTTCAACACTGATGATGATGATGACTGTTATTTAAACTGGACCAGTAAATAACAATGAAATGCAAATCTGATTTATGGGATATCTTCGCAATATAGCACCTGTTTTGGTTGCATAATAAAGCAATAACCCATCACTGTGCATGGGCATAACAGGATTTACCCATGGTTGGTGTGGTTTGACCATGACAACACAAACTGGGCTGTCCAATCAGCATGCTTGTTTTGAACAGTAATAAGCCATTACTGTATAATATTTTGGGATGCAAAGTTACATTAATGATCATACATCTGCATCACATATAATACACACTGAGTATATGAACAAAGTTTAAATCGATGCACATTCAATTTCCTTCATTTATAAAACAATGCCGTCTTTATTTACATGTTCCTTGGATTCTAAAGATTTCATCATTGCTTTTGTTATGAATTTTGACCAGCAGGAGTGATATGTTAAAGTATCAAATATTACAGAACTAAAACAGGTTGGCCATTGTCCTTTAATCTTCCTTGAAACAAATGAGGACTAAACTTTGACAGATGCCTTACATATTTCAATGTATTTTAAGAAAATCAGACAATCTTTAAGAGGGAAATGGGTGAGGAGTCAGACTGTGAATAAAAGTGAAATATAAGTCGTTTTGAATGTGCCACCTATTTCATTTTTTGTTGTCTTTGTTAGAAATTTATTATCAGTACAGTTTATGTAACAAAAAAAAAAACAATTCCCTGGAATTTGAGCCGTTTCTGGTTGCAGCTTTGTATAATCTCTTTGGTCTCATTTGAACATTTACATAACATACTTATCCATCTCTCAAACACTTACATTTTAGAACTTAAAATATGAGCTAAATGTATGCATTTAAAAGAGTGCTTTTAGAATTAACATTACAACTATGATATTCTGTAAATGAGTTAGAATTATAAATTATGATACAAGTTATTTTACGACAGGATTAGGCTTGTTGACTGCAGTTTTACTGCACTTAAAATAGCTTGTAAGAATAAAAAAAGCACTTTGGAAATGAAACTTTGTATTGTTAAGGCCATTATATTTTTTTGTCCATTACTATAACCTCATTACGACACTGCAAATTAATTGGAATATTCAATTTCCTGGCAAAGCAACACAGCAATCATCTGAACAGAATTTACTAGAATATTTTAACATTTTATGACTAAATGTATTTAGTCTGTCAGTAGATCATGCACTTGCCAGCTTTCCAATGGTAGCTTTCCTGCATTTCTTCCTTAACTCATTTCCTCAAGTGGAGCTCTGGGAGTTAGCACTCTAA